>NC_068437.1:54684638-54694638 GCF_023373465.1 Oncorhynchus keta | reverse complement strand
GGGGCCTGTTGGGAGGAGATGGGGCCTGTTGGGAGGAGATGGGGCCTGTTAGGAGGAGATGGGGCCTGTTGGGAGGAGATGGGGCCTGTTAGGAGGAGATGAGGCCTGTTGGGAGGAGATGGGGCATGTTAGGAGGAGATGGGGCCTGTTAGGAGGAGATGGGGCCTGTTGGGAGGAGATGGGGCCTGTTAGGAGGAGATGGGGCCTGTTGGGAGGAGATGGGGCCTGTTGGGAGGAGATGGGGCCTGTTGGGAGGAGATGGGGCCTGTTGGGAGGAGATGGGGCCTGTTGGGAGGAGATGGGGCCTGTTGGGAGGAGATGGGGCCTGTTAGGAGGAGATGGGGCCTGTTAGGAGGAGATGGGGCCTGTTGGGAGGAGATGGGGCCTGTCAGGAGGAGATGGGGCCTGTTGGGAGGAGATGGGGCCTGTTGGGAGGAGATGGGGCCTGTTAGGAGGAGATGGGGCCTGTTGGGAGGAGATGGGGCCTGTCAGGAGGAGATGGGGCCTGTTGGGAGGAGATGGGGCCTGTTAGGATGAGATGGGGCCTGTTGGGAGGAGATGGGGCCTGCTAGGAAGACATGGGGCCTGTTGGGAGGAGATGGGGCCTGTTAGGAGGAGATGGGGCCTGTTGGGAGGAGATGGGGCCTGTTGGGAGGAGATGGGGCCTGTTAAGAGGAGATGGGGCCTATAGAAAGATATCTGCAATATAAGACCTTTAACAGCTGAGGTGTTATGTACTGTAGATTTCCCAGCAGCAGATGGGGAGCCATCAGGGCAGGGTGGTGCCATCAGGGCAGGGTGGTGCCATCAGGGCAGGGTGGTGCCATCAGAGCAGGGCGGTACCATCAGAGCAGGGTGGTGCCATCAGAGCAGGGTGGTACCATCAGAGCAGGGTGGTGCCATCAGGGCAGGGTGGTGCCATTAGGGCAGGGTGGTACCATCAGAGCAGGGTGGTGCCATCAGAGCAGGGTGGTACCATCAGAGCAGGGTGGTGCCATCAGAGCAGGGTGGTGCCTTCAGAGCAGGGTGGTGCCATCAGAGCAGGGTGGTGCCATCAGAGCAGGGTGGTGCCATCAGGGTTACGCAATGGAATAATAAATCTAAGACCCTATCTTGGCATCGTAAGACACATACATGCTCAACATGGGACACACACACACAACCCCCCCCCCCACACACACACACACACGCACACACACGCCATAAGGACCAGGAAATGGAGTAGAGGACCACGGGGTAAGCTTTGGGTCTACTCTCCATCTGTTTCCCAATCCAAGCCAGGTCAGTGTCAGGGTGCCACCTCCCCCCTGAGCTTCCTGATTTGGTTCAACCCTCATTCACCTGTGCAGGACACCAGGGGAATGTGGGCTGTTCCATTTCCTCTGGGACATGGGGGGAAACCAACCACACTTTGTCTGTCTGTCAGCAGGATATAGGTCAGATGGCCAGCTGTCTTTATTCAGCCATTCAGTCTCCAGGAAAAGAAATGGATGAAGCCATTCGGAAATAAGATTTGTGTTGAATGAAATTCTTTACTGTTGGGGATGTTTTAGATTCTACTGTAAATGTATTGTGTTATAGATTTTTTTTTTCTCTCCAGACTTTTACAATCGCCAAGGTTATCAATTTATAAAACTTAGAAATTGGTGTAATATATTTTATTTTATTCTTTACCTTTATTTTACCAGGCAAGTCAGTTAAGAACAAATTCTTATTTTCAATGACGGCCTAGGAACAGTGGGTCAACTGGCCTGTACAGGGGCAGAACGACAGATTTGTACCTTGTCAGCTCAGGGGTTTGAACTCGCAACCTTCTGGTTACTAGTCCAACGCTCTAACCACTAGGCTACGCTGCCGCCCAATTGAGGTTACTGGTGGGTATATGGATTCATTGTATATGATGACAATGAGGTCCATCAGAAGCTTGGTTGTGGACCGGCAGGTAGGTCCTTGGGACTGGGGGAGGGGAAAGGGTAGGGGGGGGGTTACATTGGTAAATGGTACATTGGAAAATCTCCGCAGACCATAATCTTTCCAATACAATGACAGAACATGAATGCATTGCTGTGAGAGTTTGCGAAACAAGGAGTCTTGTCTGCATGGGAAAGGGGGAAGGGAGGAAGGGAGGAGGAAGGGAGGCAGTCTGGCTTCTCCTGGGTCTAATGGTACAGTGGAAAATCTGTTGCTGTTAGAGTCTGCTAACAAGGAGGCTTGTCTGCATGGGAAATGGGGGGGAGGAGGAAGAACGACCCAATGGCACCCTAAATCTCAGACCCTACCTTGGCATCATATGACACATACATGCTCAACATGGGACACACACACACACACACACACACGCTCACACACACACACACACGCTCACACACACACACACAAAGTACACACACACACACACACACACACACACACACACACACACACACACACACACACACACACACACACACACACACACACACACACACACACACACACACACACACACACACACATATGGACGTCTCCTACAAGTCTATATCTGTAATAGTGACGTCTCCGTTATGTGCAGCAAAGCGTTCAGCCAATCAGGCGTTGGCAGGGATGAGGAGGTATGATCTCAGACCAGTCTTAGGTAAAAGCATGGCACAGGACTACTGTTGTACCCCCACCAGAACCTGAGTTCATAAACTACTTGAAACTGTTTTAAAATGCTATATCTGTGCTTGATTAAGCTTGCCTGGCTTAATGGAACCAATCAAATTGTCACATAAAAGGCAAACCCCGCCCCCATGGAACTCCAGGCAGACTAAAGCAAACGCTGAATGAATTTCAAACGTTTCCAACAGTGTAGAAAAGTCTGGCAGCTGAACAGGAAGGTAATCTGAGACGGTACAGGAGTGGCTATAACCCCTCTATAACACCTCTATAACACCTCTATAACACCTCTATAACACCTCTATAACTGTAGTAGTGGCTGAACAGGAAGGTAATCTGAGACCGTACAGGAATGGCTATAACCCCTCTATAACACCTCTATAACACCTCTATAACCCCTCTATAACTGTAGTAGTGGCTGAACAGGAAGGTAATCTGAGACCGTACAGGAGTGGCTATAACCCCTCTATAACACCTCTATAACCCCTCTATAACACCTCTATAACTGTAGTAGTGGCTGAACAGGAAGGTAATCTGAGACCGTACAGGAATGGCTATAACCCCTCTATAACACCTCTATAACACCTCTATAACCCCTCTATAACTGTAGTAGTGGCTGAACAGGAAGGTAATCTGAGACCGTACAGGAGTGGCTATAACTCCTTCTATAACCCCTCTATAACACCTCTATAACACCTCTATAACACCTCTATAACTGTAGTAGTGGCTGAACAGGAAGGTAATCTGAGACGGTACAGGAGTGGCTATAACTCCTTCTATAACCCCTCTATAACACCTCTATAACACCTCTATAACACCTCTATAACTGTAGTAGTGGCTGAACAGGAAGGGTAATCTGAGACCGTACAGGAGTGGCTATAACCCCTCTAACACCTCTATAACACCTCTATAACACCTCTATAACTGTAGTAGTGGCCTCACTATAACCCCTCTATAACACCTCTATAACACCTCTATAACCCCTCTATAACTGTAGTATTGGCTGAACAGGAAGGGTAATCTGAGACCGTACAGGAGTGGCTATAACCCCTCTATAACACCTCTATAACACCTCTATAACACCTATATAACTGTAGTAGTGGCTGAACAGGAAGGAAGGGTAATCTGAGACCGTACAGGAGTGGCTATAACCCCTCTATAACACCTCTATAACTGTAGTAGTGGCTGAACAGGAAGGTAATCTGAGACCGTACAGGAGTGGCCTCACTATAACCCCTCTATAACACCTCTATAACTTTAGTAGTGGCCCCTCTATAACACCTCTACAACACCTCTATAAGTGTAGTAGTGGCTGAACAGGAAGGTAGGGTAATCTGAGACCGTACAGGAGTGGCCTCTCTATAACACCTCTATAACACCTCTATAACACCTTTATAAGTGTAGTAGTGGCTGAACAGGAAGGTAGGGTAATCTGAGACCGTACAGGAGTGGCCTCTCTATAACACCTCTATAACACCTCTATAAGTGTAGTAGTGGCTGAACAGGAAGGTAGGGTAATCTGAGACCGTACAGGAGTGGCCTCTCTATAACACCTCTATAACACCTCTATAAGTGTAGTAGTGGCTGAACAGGAAGGTAGGGTAATCTGAGACCGTACAGGAGTTGCCTCACTATAACACCTCTATAACACCTCTATAAGTGTAGTAGTGGCCCCTCTATAACACCTCTATAAGTGTAGTAGTGGCCCCTCTATAACACCTCTACAACACCTCTATAAGTGTAGTAGTGGCCCCTCTACAACACCTCTATAAGTGTAGTAGTGGCCCCTCTATAACACCTCTACAACACCTCTATAAGTGTAGTAGTGGCCCCTCTACAACACCTCTATAAGTGTAGTAGTGGCCCCTCTACAACACCTCTATAAGTGTAGTAGTGGCCCCTCTACAACACCTCTATAAGTGTAGTAGTGGCCCCTCTACAACACCTCTATAAGTGTAGTAGTGGCCCCTCTATAACACCTCTATAAGTTTAGTAGTGGCCCCTCTATAACACCTGTAGGTACATTAGTAGTGACCCCTCTATAACACCTGTAGGTACAGTAGTAGTGACCCCTCTATAACACCTGTAGGTACAGTAGTAGTGGCCCCTCTATAACACCTGTAGGTACAGTAATGACCCCTCTATAACACCTGTAGGTACAGTAGTAGTGACCCCTCTATAACACCTGTAGGTACAGTAGTAGTGACCCCTCTATAACACCTGTAGGTACAGTAGTAGTGGCCCCTCTATAACACCTGTAGGTACAGTAGTAATGACCCTTCTATAACACCTGTAGGTACAGTAGTGACCCCTCTATAACACCTGTAGGTACATTAGTAGTGGTCCCTCTATAACACCTGTATGTACAGTAGTAGTAACCCTTCTATAACACCTGTAGGTACAGTAATGACCCCTCTATAACACCTGTAGGTACAGTAGTAGTGGCCCCTCTATAACACCTGTAGGTACAGTAGTAATGGCCCCTCTATAACACCTGTAGGTACAGTAATGACCCCTCTATAACACCTGTAGGTACAGTAGTAGTGACCCCTCTATAACACCTGTAGGTACATTAGTAGTGGTCCCTCTATAACACCTGTAGGTACAGTAGTAATGGCCCCTCTATAACACCTGTAGGTACAGTAATGACCCCTCTATGACACCTGTAGGTACAGTAGTAGTGGCCCCTCTATAACACCTGTAGGTACAGTAGTAATGACCCCTCTATAACACCTGTAGGTACAGTAGTGACCCCTCTATAACACCTGTAGGTACATTAGTAGTGGTCCCTCTATAACACCTGTATGTACAGTAGTAGTAACCCTTCTATAACACCTGTAGGTACAGTTGTAACCCCTTTCACTGTTAGTCTACACCTGTTGTTTACCAAGCATTTCACTGTTAGTCTACACCTGTTGTTTACCAAGCATTTCACTGTTAGTCTACACCTGTTGTTTACCAAGCATTTCACTGTTAGTCTACCCCTGTTGTTTACCATGCATTTCACTGTTAGTCTACACCTGTTGTTTACCAAGCATTTCACTGTTAGTCTACACCTGTTGTTTACAAAGCATTGTGACCAAAACATGTAGATTTTATTTGAGACAAAGTCTTTTTATGTGTGGTTTTGTTCTACTTCCTGTCGTTAGACAGTCATGCAGCTCATAGTATTTTATACGTGTTGTGGTCTTATTCTTAATGCCAATTAAGACATTTTTGTGTGCGCTAAATTGTAGTAAAAATACTTTAAAAAACTTTGTAGGATTGTTATATAGCTCGTTTTGTAGATTGTTATGTTGTTTGTGTATTGCGCAGCGAGCTGTGCTCATCTGTGAGAGTGGGCTGGTTGACCCTTCTCCTGTCAGACTCAGAGAGGGATGAGGAGAGGAGGGGGTAGGAGAGGAGAACAGAGGAGGAAAGATGAGGGGGTATGAGGGGAGAGGAGGGGTAGGAGAGAAGAGGAGGGGGTAGGAGTGGAGAAGAAGTGGTAGGAGAGGAGAGTAGCGGAGCGGGTAGGAGATGAGAAGAGCGGAGGAGAGGAGCGGAGTGGAGGAGGTAAGAGAGGAGATGAGGGACGTGGACAGGAGGGGGGTAGGAGAGGAGAATAGCTGAGGGGATAGGAGAGGAGAGGAAGGGGTAGGAGAGGAGACGAGGGGGTAGGGGAGGAGAAGAAGTGGTAGGAGAGGAGAGTAGCGGAGCGGGTAGGAGATGAGAAGAGCGGAGGAGAGGAGCGGAGTGGAGGAGGTAAGAGAGGAGATGAGGGACGTGGACAGGAGGGGGGTAGGAGAGGAGAATAGCGGAGGGGATAGGAGAGGAGAGGAAGGGGTAGGAGAGGAGACGAGGGGGTAGGAGAGGAGAGGAGCGGATAGGAGAGGAGAGGAGCGGATAGGAGATGAGAAGAGTGGAGGAGAGAAGGGGGGAGGAGAGGAGCGGAGTGGAGGGGGTAAGATAGGAGATGAGGGACGTGGACAGGAGGGGGGTAGGAGAGGAGAAGAGCGGAGGGGGTAGGAGAGGAGAGGAGGGGAGTGTACAGGAGGGGGTGGGAGAGGAGGGGGTAGGAGAGGAGGGGGGTAGGATAGGAGAAGAGCGGGGGGGTAGGAGGGGAGATGAGGGGGTAGGAGAGGAGCGGATGGGGTAGGTGAGAGGAAGGGAGTGGACAGGAGGTGGTAGGAGAGGAGAGGAGAGGAGAGGAGAGGAGAGGAGAGGGTAGAAGGAAGCCAGGAGAGGCATGTTGAGGGTAAGGCAGCCCCAGAACCATCAATATTTGAGGAGTAGAAGGCTCAGGAGCACCAGCCAGTGTGTGTGTGTGTGTGTGTGTGTGTGTGTGTGTGTGTGTGTGTGTGTGTGTGTGTGTGTGTGTGTGTGTGTGTGTGTGTGTGTGTGTGTGTGTGTGTGTGTGTGTGTGTGTGTGTGTGTGTAATGAAGGCGTAGCACAGCTCTACATCAATATTACATGCTGGAGTACAAGGCCTATAGAAAGACACACTGCACTGGTGTGTGTGTCTGTGTGTCTGTGTGTGTGTCTGTGTGTGTGTGTGTGTGTGTGTGTGTGTGTGTGTGTGTGTGTGTGTGTGTGTGTGTGTGTGTGTGTGTGTGTGTGTGTGTCCGTGTGTGTCCGTGTGTGTCCGTGTGTGTCCGTGTGTGTGTGTGTCCGTGTGTGTCCGTGTGTGTGTCCGTGTGTGTGTCCGTGTGTGTGTCCGTGTGTGTGTCTGTGTGTGTGTCTGTGTGTGTGTGTGTGTGTGTGTGGATTACAAGAGTACAGGAGTACTTGAGTCATTATCTATTAATTAACCTCTCTAGGGTACGTGGGACGGTAGCGTCCCACCTCAACAACAGCCAGTGAAACTGCAGGGCGCCAAATTCAAAACAACAGAAATCCCATAATTAACATTCCTCAAACACACAAGTATTTTACACCATTTTAAAGATACACTTGTTGTAAATCCCACCACGTTGTCCGATTTCAAAAAGGCTCTACGACGAAAGCACACCAAACGATTATGTTAGGTCAGAGCCAAGTCACAGAAAAACACAGCCATTTTTCCAGCCAACGAGAGGAGTCACAAAAATCAGAAATAGAGATCAAATTAATCACTAACCGTTGATGATCTTCATCAGATGATACTCATAGGACTTCATGTTACAAAATCTGAGTTTACATTTGCGCGTTATGTTCAGTAGTTCCAAAACATCCTTTGATTTTTCAGAGAGTCACATCAATTTACAGGAATACTCATAATAAGCATTGCTAAAAGATAGAACTGTTATGCATAGAATTGTAGATCCACTTCTCGTGAATGCAACCGCTGTGTCAGATTTTTTTTTTAAACTACGGAAAAAGCACACCATGCTATAATCTGAGTACGGCGCTCAGAGACCAAAACAACCCAAACAGAAGTCAGAAATAGCGTTATAAATATTCACTTACCTTTGATGATCTTCATCAGAATGCACTCCCAGGAATCCCAGTTCCACAATAAATGTTTGTTTTGTTCAATAATGTCCATCATTCATGTCCAAATGCCTCCTTGTTGTTAGCGCGTTCAGTACATAATCCAAACTCACGACGCGCGTTCACTAGGAGCAGACGAAAAGTCAAAAAGTTTCGTTACAGTCATTAGAAACATGTCAAACGAAGTATAGAATCAATATTTAGGATGTTTCTAACATGAAATTTCAATAATGTTCCAACCGGAGAATTCCTTTGTCTGTAGAAATGCGATGGAACGCAGCTAACTCTCACGTGAACACGCGTTATCAGCTCGTGGCACTCTGGCAGACCTCTGACTCATTCCCCCCTCCTGCACAGTAGAAGCCTCAAACAAGGTTCTAAAGACTGTTGACATCTAGCGGAAGCCTTAGGAAGTGCAATATAATAATAATAATAATATAATATATGCCATTTAGCAGACGCTTTTATCCAAAGCGACTTACAGTCATATGACCCCATGTGTATTCGATAGGCCAAGAGTTGAAAAACAACTAGCCCATCTGAGTGCTGAAGAAAGGGGAGGACAGGAGAACAGGAGTGCTGAGGTGGAGGGGAAGGGAGAGGTGCTGTAAGAGAGATGTACCTCCTGTTGACACTCTGCTAGTGCTCCTGTAGAGGAGAGATGTACCTCCTGTTGACACTCTGCTAGTGCTCCTGTAGAGGAGAGATGTACCTCCAGTTGACACTCTGCTAGTGCTCCTGGAGAGGAGAGATGTACCTCCTGTTGACACTCTGCTAGTGCTCCTGTAGAGGAGAGATGTACCTCCTGTTGACACTCTGCTAGTGCTCCTGTAGAGGAGAGATGTACCTCGTGTTGACACTCTGCTAGTGCTCCTGTAGAGGAGAGATGTACCTCCTGTTGACACTCTGCTAGTGCTCCTGTAGAGGAGAGATGTACCTCCTGTTGACACTCTGCTAGTGCTCCTGTAGAGGAGAGATGTACCTCCTGTTGACACTCTGCTAGTGCTCCTGTAGAGAAGATATCTACCTCCAGTTGACACTCTGCTAGTGCTCCTGTAGAGGAGAGATTTACCTCCAGTTGACACTCTGCTAGTGCTCCTGTAGAGGAGAGATGTACCTCCTGTTGACACTGCTAGTGCTCCTGTAGAGGAGAGATGTACCTCCTGTTGACACTCTGCTAGTGCTCCTGGAGAGGAGAGATGTACCTCAAGTTGACACTATGCTAGTGCTCCTGTAGAGGAGAGATTTACCTCCTGTTGACACTCTGCTAGTCCTCCTGGAGAGGAGAGATTTACCTCCAGTTGACACTGTGCTAGTGCTCCTGTAGAGGAGAGATGTTCCTCCTGTTGACACTGCTAGTGCTCCTGTAGAGGAGAGATGTACCTCCTGTTGACACTCTTCTAGTGCTCCTGGAGAGGAGATATCTACCTCCAGTTGACACTCTGCTAGTGCTCCTGGAGAGGAGAGATGTACCTCCAGTTGACACTCTGCTAGTGCTCCTGTAGAGGAGAGATGTACCTCCTGTTGACACTCTCCTAGTCTCCTGTAGAGGAGAGATGTACCTCAAGTTGACACTATGCTAGTGCTCCTGTAGAGGAGAGATTTACCTCCTGTTGACACTCTGCTAGTGCTCCTGTAGAGGAGAGATGTACCTCCTGTTGACACTCTGCTAGTGCTCCTGTAGAGGAGAGATGTACCTCCTGTTGACACTCTGCTAGTGCTCCTGTAGAGGAGAGATGTACCTCCAGTTGACACTCTGCTAGTGCTCCTGGAGAGAAGAGATGTACCTCCTGTTGACCCTGTGAACTGGTGCACTTTTCCACTCTGCCTCCCAGGAAGCAGGAATGCAGACAGACAGAGTTAGAGAGAGATGGAACCAAACTGCACAATTCTATTTCAGCCAGTTTCTAA
>NC_068437.1:54662138-54679638 GCF_023373465.1 Oncorhynchus keta | reverse complement strand
TGTCACTCTATAGTCATGTAGTCCTGTCACTCTATAGTCATGTAGTCCTGTCACTCTATAGTCATGTAGTCCTGTCACTCTATAGTCATGTAGTCCTGTCACTCTATAGTCATGTAGTCCTGTCACTCTATAGTCATGTAGTCCTGTCACTCTATAGTCATGTAGTCCAGTCACTCTATAGTCATGTAGTCCTGTCACTCTATAGTCATGTAGTCCTGTCACTCTATAGTCATGTAGTCCAGTCACTCTATAGTCATGTAGTCCTGTCACTCTATAGTCATGTAGTCCTGTCACTCTATAGTCATGTAGTCCTGTCACTCTATAGTCATGTAGTCCTGTCACTCTATAGTCATGTAGTCCTGTCACTCTATAGTCATGTAGTCCAGTCACTCTATAGTCATGTAGTCCTGTCACTCTATAGTCATGTAGTCCTGTCACTCTATAGTCATGTAGTCCAGTCACTCTAT
Source organism: Oncorhynchus keta (assembly GCF_023373465.1). Lineage (NCBI taxonomy): Eukaryota > Metazoa > Chordata > Actinopteri > Salmoniformes > Salmonidae > Oncorhynchus > Oncorhynchus keta. The sequence goes on along the minus strand of NC_068437.1, from coordinate 54,679,171 downwards.
AGTCATGTAGTCCTGTCACTCTATAGTCATGTAGTCCTGTCACTCTATAGTCATGTAGTCCTGTCACTCTATAGTCATGTAGTCCCGTCACTCTATAGTCATGTAGTCCTGTCACTCTATAGTCATGTAGTCCTGTAGTCCTGTCACTCTATAGTCCTGTAGTCCTGTCACTCTATAGTCATGTAGTCCTGTGGTCCAGTCACTCTGTAGTCCTGTAGTCCTGTCACTCTATAGTCATGTAGTCCTGTGGTCCTGTCACTCTATAGTCATGTAGTCCTGTCACTCTATAGTCCTGTAGTCCTGTCACTCTATAGTCATGTAGTCCTGTCACTCTATAGTCATGTAGTCCTGTCACTCTATAGTCATGTAGTCCTGTGGTCCAGTCACTCTGTAGTCCTGTCACTCTATAGTCATGTAGTCCTGTGGTCCAGTCACTCTGTAGTCCTGTCACTCTATAGTCATGTAGTCCTGTCACTCTATAGTCATGTAGTCCTGTCACTCTATAGTCATGTAGTCCTGTGGTCCAGTCACTCTGTAGTCCTGTCACTCTATAGTCATGTAGTCCTGTCACTCTATAGTCATGTAGTCCTGTCACTCTATAGTCATGTAGTCCTGTCACTCTATAGTCATGTAGTCCTGTCACTCTATAGTCATGTAGTCCTGTCACTCTATAGTCATGTAGTCCTGTCACTCTATAGTCATGTAGTCCTGTCACTCTATAGTCATGTAGTCCTGTCACTCTATAGTCATGTAGTCCTGTCACTCTATAGTCATGTAGTCCTGTCACTCTATAGTCATGTAGTCCAGTCACTCTATAGTCATGTAGTCCTGTCACTCTATAGTCATGTAGTCCTGTCACTCTATAGTCATGTAGTCCTGTCACTCTATAGTCATGTAGTCCAGTCACTCTATAGTAGTCCTGTCACTCTATAGTCATGTAGTCCTGTCTATAGTCATGTAGTCCTGTCATATAGTCATGTAGTCCTGTCACTCTATAGTCATGTAGTCCTGTCACTCTATAGTCATGTAGTCCTGTCACTCTATAGTCATGTAGTCCTGTCACTCTATAGTCATGTAGTCCTGTGGTCCAGTCACTCTGTAGTCCTGTAGTCCTGTCACTCTATAGTCATGTAGTCCTGTCACTCTATAGTCACGTAGTCCTGTCACTCTATAGTCATGTAGTCCTGTGGTCCAGTCACTCTGTAGTCCTGTGGTCCAGTCACTCTATAGTCATGTAGTCCTGTCACTCTATAGTCATGTAGTCCTGTGGTCCAGTCACTCTGTAGTCCTGTAGTCCTGTCACTCTATAGTCATGTAGTCCTGTCACTCTATAGTCATGTAGTCCTGTCACTCTATAGTCATGTAGTCCTGTGGTCCAGTCACTCTGTAGTCCTGTAGTCCTGTCACTCTATAGTCATGTAGTCCTGTCACTCTATAGTCATGTAGTCCTGTCACTCTATAGTCATGTAGTCCTGTGGTCCAGTCACTCTGTAGTCCTGTAGTCCTGTCACTCTATAGTCATGTAGTCCTGTCACTCTATAGTCATGTAGTCCTGTCACTCTATAGTCATGTAGTCCTGTGGTCCAGTCACTCTGTAGTCCTGTAGTCCTGTCACTCTATAGTCATGTAGTCCTGTGGTCCAGTCACTCTGTAGTCCTGTAGTCCTGTCACTCTATAGTCATGTAGTCCTGTGGTCCAGTCACTCTGTAGTCCTGTGGTCCAGTCACTCTGTAGTTATGTAGTCCTGTAGTCCTGTCACTCTGTAGTCATGTAGTCCTGTCACTCAGTATGTTGGGTTACTCTACAGTATGTGACTCAGACCTCCACTTGGCTCCGGGGTTACTCTACAGTATGTGCCTCAGACCTCCACTTGGCTCCAGGGTTACTCTACAGTATGTGACTCAGACCTCCACTTGGCTCCAGGGTTACTCTACAGTATGTGCCTCAGACCTCCACTTTGCTCCAGGGTTACTCTACAGTATGTGACTCAGACCTCCACTTGGCTCCAGGGTTACTCTACAGTATGTGCCTCAGACCTCCACTTGGCTCCAGGGTTACTCTACAGTATGTGACTCAGACCTCCACTTGGCTCCAGGGTTACTCTACAGTATGTGACTCAGACCTCCACTTGGCTCCAGGGTTACTCTACAGTATGTGACTCAGACCTCCACTTGGCTCCAGGGTTACTCTACAGTATGTGACTCAGACCTCCACTTGGCTCCAGGGTTACTCTACAGTATGTGCCTCAGACCTCCACTTGGCTCCAGGGTTACTCTACAGTATGTGACTCAGACCTCCACTTGGCTCCAGGGTTACTCTACAGTATGTGCCTCAGACCTCCACTTGGCTCCAGGGTTACTCTACAGTATGTGCCTCAGACCTCCACTTGGCTCCAGGGTTACTCTACAGTATGTGACTCAGACCTCCACTTGGCTCCGGGGTTACTCTACAGTATGTGCCTCAGACCTCCACTTGGCTCCAGGGTTACTCTACAGTATGTGCCTCAGACCTCCACTTGGCTCCAGGGTTACTCTACAGTATGTGACTCAGACCTCCACTTGGCTCCAGGGTTACTCTACAGTATGTGCCTCAGACCTCCACTTGGCTCCAGGGTTACTCTACAGTATGTGACTCAGACCTCCACTTGGCTCCAGGGTTACTCTACAGTATGTGCCTCAGACCTCCACTTGGCTCCAGGGTTACTCTACAGTATGTGACTCAGACCTCCACTTGGCTCCAGGGTTACTCTTGTTGGGTGAAATGACACTTGTGAAATGACCCAGTGATAGCAGGTAGCATCTGTGACAGTGTGGCACCACCACCTCTGTAGCTGCACAGCACCTGCACACCCAACTCTACCTCCCTGCTCCCCTCTCTCCCTCTCTCCCTCCTTGCTCCCCTCTCTCCCTCTCTACCTCCCTGCTCCCCTCTCTCCCTCTCTACCTCCCTGCTCCCCTCTCTCCCTCTCTACCTCCCTGCTCCCCTCTCTCCCTCTCTACCTCCCTGCTCCCCTCTCTCCCTCTCTACCTCCCTGCTCCCCTCTCTTCCTCTCTACCTCCCTGCTCCCCTCTCTCCCTCTCTCCCTCCCTGCTCCCCTCTCTCCCTCTCTACCTCCCTGCTCCCCTCTCTCCCTCTCTACCTCCCTGCTCCCCTCTCTCCCTCTCTACCTCCCTGCTCCCCTCTCTTCCTCTCCACCTCCCTGCTCCCTCTCTTCCTCTCTACCTCCCTGCTCCCCCTCTCCCTCTCTCCCTCCTTGCTCCCCTCTCTCCTCTCTACCTCCCTGCTCCCCTCTCTCCCTCTCTACCTCCCTGCTCCCCTCTCTCCCTCTCTACCTCCCTGCTCCCCTCTCTCCCTCTCTACCTCCCTGCTCCCCTCTCTCCCTCTCTCCCTCCCTGCTCCCCTCTCTCCCTCCCTGCTCCCCTCTCTCCCTCTCTACGTCCCTGCTCCCCTCTCTCCCTCCCTGCTCCCCTCTCTCCCTCTCTCCCTTCCTGCTCCCCTCTCTCCCTCTCTACCTCCCTGCTCCCCTCTCTCCCTCTCTACCTCCCTGCTCCCCTCTCTCCCTCTCTACCTCCCTGCTCTCTCCCTCTCTACCTTCCTGCTCCCCTCTCTCCCTCTCTACCTCCCTGCTCCCCTCTCTCCCTCTCTACCTCCCTGCTCTCCTCTCTCCCTCTCTACCTCCCCCTGCTCCCCTCTCTCCCTTCCTGCTCCCCTCTCCCTCTCTACCTCCCTGCTCCCCTCTCTCCCTCTCTACCTCTCTACCTCCCTGCTCCCCTCTCTCCCTCTCTACCTCCCTGCTCCCCTCTCTACCTCCCTGCTCCCCTCTCTCCCTCTCTACCTCCCTGCTCCCCTCTCTCCCTCTCTCCCTTCCTGCTCCCCCTCTCTCCCTCTCTACCTCCCTGCTCCCCTCTCTCCCTCTCTACCTCCCTGCTCCCCTCTCTCCCTCACTACCTCCCTGCTCCCCTCTCCCCCTCCTGCCTCTCTCACCCACTTTATTACTCTCTCTATCTCCCTCCCGCCCTCCCCTTACTTTCCCTTCCCCTCCCCCCACCCTCCCTCAGGGGATTCCTTCTCACCTTCCCCTCTCTAACGACCTTGCTAGAATCCTTGTTAACACCTGTGTTCTGAGGCTCGTTAGGTTGGTTAGTCTCGTTAGCAGCAGTGAGGATGTGAGAGGAGCGGTGGTGTGCGGCACGTTCTCTGTCAGATAGTGAAACATCACACTGGGCAATTAGCTACTGTATATAGATAAGGAGACCTGTTGAAAGAAAAAATACATCCCCCCCCCCACTGTTGAACAAATGTTTGAAAATGTATTAAAAATCTCTCTCTGTCTGTCTCTCCACAGTGACTGTCTCCACCAGTACTTATTTCGATGGTCTGCTGGTGACTGGGCTCTACACATCCACTCCTGTTCAGTCTGCTCCTATCCCTGCTCCTGCTGCATTCGGATTCGGTAAGTCAACCAATCCCGTACTTGACGTCCTCAACAACGTGTAGTTTAGCCAATGAAAGACAAGCCAAACCTTCTATTCTACTGTGCTACTGAGCCTAAAGCACATGGAATTGGCTTTCCATTCCTTAATCAGCTGTCACTGGTGAAACCCCTTCCATCCACCTGTTGCTTTCAGATCAATGCAGATGAACGAACTGAAATTACTTCAGTGTATTCCTCACAAAACTGTGTGTGAGAGAGTCAGTCCATTGATACCAGTCCAGCCCCTGACGATACCAGACCCAAAAGCACGCAAACAGCCCAGACAATCTAACAGGCTACAATGGATTGGACTGGAATTGAGTCTGAGAATAGATACAACTGGGGTTGAGGGGGGGATGATGTGGACTGTGGTTGACTCTGGGGATGATGTGGCCTGAGGTTGTGTCTGGGGATGATGTGGCCTGAGGGCGAGTCTGTGGATGAGTCTGGGGATGATGTGGCTTGGGGTTGAGTTTGGGGATGAGTCTGGGGATGATGTGGACTGGGGTTGAGTCTGGGGATGATGTGGCCTGAGGTTGAGTCTGGGGATGATGTGGCCTGAGGTTGAGTCTGGGGATGATGTGGCCTGAGGTTGAGTCTGGGGATGATGTGGCCTGGGGTTGAGTCTGGGGATGATGTGGCCTGGGGTTGAGTTTGGGGATGATGAGGCCTGAGGTTGAGTCTGGGGATGATGTTGCCTGGGGTTGAGTCTGGGGATGATGTGGCCTGGGGTTGAGTCTGGGGATGATGTGGCCTGGGGTTGAGTCTGGGGATGATGTGGCCTGGGGTTGAGTCTGGGGATGATGTGGCCTGAGGTTGAGTCTGGGGATGATGTTGCCTGGGGTTGAGTTTGGGGATGATGAGGCCTGAGGTTGAGTCTGGGGATGATGTTGCCTGGGGTTGAGTCTGGGGATGATGTGGTCTGGGGTTGAATCTGGGGATGATGTGACCTGGGGTTGAGTCTGGGGATTATGTGGCCTGGGGTTGAGTCTGGGGATGATGTGGCCTGGGGTTGAGTCTGGGGATGATGTGTCCTGGGGTTGAGTCTGGGGATGATGTTGCCTGGGGTTGAGTCTGGGGATGATGTGGCCTGGGGTTGAGTCTGGGGATGATGTGGCCTGGGGTTGAGTCTGGGGATGATGTGGCCTGGGGTTGAGTCTGGGGATGATGTGGCCTGGGGTTGAGTCTGGGGATGATGTGGCCTGGGGTTGAGACTGGGGATGATGTGTCCTGGGGTTGAGTCTGGGGATGATGTGTCCTGGGGTTGAGTCTGGGGATGATGTGGTCTGGGGTTGAGTCTGGGGATGATGTGGCCTGGGGTTGAGTCTGGGGATGATGTGGCCTGGGGTTGAGTCTGGGGATGATGTGTCCTGGGGTTGAGTCTGGGGATGATGTGGCCTGGGGTTGAGTCTGGGGATGATGTGGCCTGGGGTTGAGTCTGGGGATGATTGGATTGAGTCTGCGGATGATGTGGCCTGGGGTTGAGTCTGGGGACGATGTGGCCTGGGGTTGAGTCTGGGGATGATGTGGCCTGGGGTTGAGTTTGGGGATGATGTGGCCTGGGGTTGAGTCTGGGGATGATGTGGCCTGGGGTTGAGTCTGGGGATGATGTGGCCTGGGGTTGAGTTTGGGGATGATGTGGCCTGAGGTTGAGTCTGGGGATGATGTGGCGTGGGGTTGAGTCTGGGGATGATGTGGCCTGGGGTTGAGTCTGGGGATGATGTGGCCTGGGGTTGAGTCTGGGGATGATGTTGCCTGGGGTTGAGTCTGGGGATGATGTGGCCTGGGGTTGAGACTGGGGATGATGTGGCCTGGGGTTGAGTCTGGGGATGATGTGGCCTGGGGTTGAGTCTGGGGATGATGTGGCCTGGGGTTGAGTCTGGGGATGATGTGGCCTGGGGTTGAGTCTGGGGATGATGTGGCCTGGGGTTGAGTCTGGGGATGATTGGGTTGAGTCTGGGGATGATGTGGCCTGGGGTTGAGTCTGGGGATGATTGGGTTGAGTCTGGGGATGATGTGGCCTGGGGTTGAGTCTGGGGATGATTGGGTTGAGTCTGGGGATGATGTGGCCTGGGGTTGAGTCTGGGGATGATTGGGTTGAGTCTGGGGATGATTGTTGGGATTCATTCATTCTTACTGTTTGATCGTTGAAAGAAGAAAACAGATATGTCTGTAGAGATACAATACTTAACAATAGGCACGACACAAAGCGGAGTGCCTGGACACAGCCCTTAGCTGTGGTACATTGGCCATATACCACACAAACCAGAGGTGCCTTCTTGCATTTTTAAACTGGTTACCAACTTAACTCGAGCAGGAAAAACACATGTTTTTCATACCCATGGTATAGTCTTGATATACCACGGCTGTCAGCCAATCAGCATTCAGGATTCAAACCACCCAATTTATAAATTCTGTTTAATGCTGTGGGAAATACATTTTAAACCCACAAGAGAAGACCACCTATCATTAAGACATTAGTTGGAACAATGGACAATAGAGAAAAAGAGCAAACCCACACGGTTTCATACACTGACTGAGTGTCATATTATTAACGATCTATACTCAACTAGTACGCAGGCCAAGCCGTCATACTGTATGTATTCCAGACCACAAAAGGTCACTCTGCTCTGTGATATTATACTTTTATGTCAACCATCAGTGTTAGCCATGGGCTGGAAGTGTCAGTGTTTACAGGACATGGGCTGGAAGTGTCAGTGTTTACAGGACATGGGCTGGAAGTGTCAGTGTTTACAGGACATGGGCTGGAAGTGTCAGTGTGTACAGGACATGGGCTGGAAGTGTCAGTGTGTACAGGACATGGGCTGGAAGTGTCAGTGTTTACTGGACATGGGCTGGAAGTGTCAGTGTTTACAGGACATGGGCTGGAAGTGTCAGTGTGTACAGGACATGGGCTGGAGGTGTCAGTGTTTACAGGACATGGGCTGGAGGTGTCAGTGTGTACAGGACATGGGCTGGAAGTGTCAGTGTGTACAGGACATGGGCTGGAGGTGTCAGTGTGTACAGAACATGGGCTGGAAGTGTCAGTGTGTACAGGACATGGGCTGGAAGTGTCAGTGTTTACAGGACATGGGCTGGAGGTGTCAGTGTGTACAGGACATGGGCTGGAAGTGTCAGTGTGTACAGGACATGGGCTGGAGGTGTCAGTGTGTACAGGACATGGGCTGGAAGTGTCAGTGTGTACAGGACATGGGCTGGAAGTGTCAGTGTGTACAGGACATGGGCTGGAAGTGTCAGTGTGTACTGGACATGGGCTGGAAGTGTCAGTGTTTACAGGACATGGGCTGGAGGTGTCAGTGTGTACTGGACATGGGCTGGAAGTGTCAGTGTGTACAGGACATGGGCTGGAAGTGTCAGTGTTTAAAGGACATGGGCTGCTGGAAGTGTCAGTGTGTACAGGACATGGGCTGGAAGTGTCAGTGTGTACAGAACATGGGCTGGAAGTGTCAGTGTTTACAGGACATGGGCTGGAAGTGTCAGTGTGTACAGGACATGGGCTGGAAGTGTCAGTGTGTACAGGACATGGGCTGGAAGTGTCAGTGTGTACAGGACATGGGCTGGAAGTGTCAGTGTGTACAGGACATGGGCTGGAAGTGTCAGTGTTTACAGGACATGGGCTGGAAGTGTCAGTGTGTACAGGACATGGGCTGGAAGTGTCAGTGTTTACAGGACATGGGCTGGAAGTGTCAGTGTGTACAGGACATGGGCTGGAAGTGTCAGTGTGTACAGGACATGGGCTGGAAGTGTCAGTGTTTACAGGACATGGGCTGGAAGTGTCAGTGTGTACAGGACATGGGCTGGAGGTGTCAGTGTTTACAGGACATGGGCTGGAGGTGTCAGTGTGTACAGGACATGGGCTGGAAGTGTCAGTGTGTACAGGACATGGGCTGGAGGTGTCAGTGTGTACAGAACATGGGCTGGAAGTGTCAGTGTGTACAGGACATGGGCTGGAAGTGTCAGTGTTTACAGGACATGGGCTGGAAGTGTCAGTGTGTACAGGACATGGGCTGGAGGTGTCAGTGTTTACAGGACATGGGCTGGAGGTGTCAGTGTGTACAGGACATGGGCTGGAAGTGTCAGTGTGTACAGGACATGGGCTGGAGGTGTCAGTGTGTACAGAACATGGGCTGGAAGTGTCAGTGTGTACAGGACATGGGCTGGAAGTGTCAGTGTTTACAGGACATGGGCTGGAGGTGTCAGTGTGTACAGGACATGGGCTGGAAGTGTCAGTGTTTACAGGACATGGGCTGGAAGTGTCAGTGTTTACATGACATGGGCTGGAAGTGTCAGTGTGTACAGGACATGGGCTGGAGGTGTCAGTGTTTACAGGACATGGGCTGGAAGTGTCAGTGTGTACAGGACATGGGCTGGAAGTGTCAGTGTTTACAGGACATGGGCTGGACGTGTCAGTGAAAGATGTAATGACTGCATGCTTTGATGCAATAGCTGTATCTCTGTCTTTGGTGTGTACTGGACATGGGCTGGAAGTGTCAGTGTTTACAGGACATGGGCTGGAAGTGTCAGTGTGTACAGAACATGGGCTGGAAGTGTCAGTGTGTACAGGACATGGGCTGGAAGTGTCAGTGTGTACAGGACATGGGCTGGAGGTGTCAGTGTGTACAGGACATGGGCTGGACGTGTCAGTGATTACTGGACATGGGCTGGAAGTGTCAGTGTGTACAGGACATGGGCTGGAAGTGTCAGTGTGTACAGAACATGGTCTGGAAGTGTCAGTGTGTACAGGACATGGGCTGGAAGTGTCAGTGTGTACAGGACATGGGCTGGAGGTGGCAGTGTGTACAGGACATGGGCTGGAAGTGTCAGTGTGTACAGGACATGGGCTGGAAGTGTCAGTGTGTACTGGACATGGGCTGGAAGTGTCAGTGTGTACAGGACATGGGCTGGAAGTGTCAGTGTGTACAGGACATGGGCTGGAAGTGTCAGTGTTTACAGGACATGGGCTGGAAGTGTCAGTGTTTACAGGACATGGGCTGGAGGTGGCAGTGTGTACAGGACATGGGCTGGAAGTGTCAGTGTGTACAGGACATGGGCTGGAAGTGTCAGTGTGTACAGGACATGGGCTGGAGGTGTCAGTGTTTACAGGACATGGGCTGGAGGTGTCAGTGTGTACAGGACATGGGCTGGAAGTGTCAGTGTGTACAGGACATGGGCTGGAGGTGTCAGTGTGTACAGAACATGGGCTGGAAGTGTCAGTGTGTACAGGACATGGGCTGGAAGTGTCAGTGTTTACAGGACATGGGCTGGAGGTGTCAGTGTGTACAGGACATGGGCTGGAAGTGTCAGTGTTTACAGGACATGGGCTGGAAGTGTCAGTGTTTACATGACATGGGCTGGAAGTGTCAGTGTGTACAGGACATGGGCTGGAGGTGTCAGTGTTTACAGGACATGGGCTGGAAGTGTCAGTGTGTACAGGACATGGGCTGGAAGTGTCAGTGTTTACAGGACATGGGCTGGACGTGTCAGTGAAAGATGTAATGACTGCATGCTTTGATGCAATAGCTGTATCTCTGTCTTTGGTGTGTACTGGACATGGGCTGGAAGTGTCAGTGTTTACAGGACATGGGCTGGAAGTGTCAGTGTGTACAGAACATGGGCTGGAAGTGTCAGTGTGTACAGGACATGGGCTGGAAGTGTCAGTGTGTACAGGACATGGGCTGGAGGTGTCAGTGTGTACAGGACATGGGCTGGACGTGTCAGTGATTACTGGACATGGGCTGGAAGTGTCAGTGTGTACAGGACATGGGCTGGAAGTGTCAGTGTGTACTGGACATGGGCTGGAAGTGTCAGTGTGTACAGGACATGGGCTGGAAGTGTCAGTGTGTACAGGACATGGGCTGGAAGTGTCAGTGTTTACAGGACATGGGCTGGAAGTGTCAGTCTTTACAGGACATGGGCTGGAGGTGGCAGTGTGTACAGGACATGGGCTGGAAGTGTCAGTGTGTACAGGACATGGGCTGGAAGTGTCAGTGTGTACAGGACATGGGCTGGAGGTGTCAGTGTTTACAGGACATGGGCTGGAGGTGTCAGTGTGTACAGGACATGGGCTGGAAGTGTCAGTGTGTACAGGACATGGGCTGGAGGTGTCAGTGTGTACAGAACATGGGCTGGAAGTGTCAGTGTGTACAGGACATGGGCTGGAAGTGTCAGTGTTTACAGGACATGGGCTGGAGGTGTCAGTGTGTACAGGACATGGGCTGGAAGTGTCAGTGTTTACAGGACATGGGCTGGAAGTGTCAGTGTTTACATGACATGGGCTGGAAGTGTCAGTGTGTACAGGACATGGGCTGGAGGTGTCAGTGTTTACAGGACATGGGCTGGAAGTGTCAGTGTGTACAGGACATGGGCTGGAAGTGTCAGTGTTTACAGGACATGGGCTGGACGTGTCAGTGAAAGATGTAATGACTGCATGCTTTGATGCAATAGCTGTATCTCTGTCTTTGGTGTGTACTGGACATGGGCTGGAAGTGTCAGTGTTTACAGGACATGGGCTGGAAGTGTCAGTGTGTACAGAACATGGGCTGGAAGTGTCAGTGTGTACAGGACATGGGCTGGAAGTGTCAGTGTGTACAGGACATGGGCTGGAGGTGTCAGTGTGTACAGGACATGGGCTGGACGTGTCAGTGATTACTGGACATGGGCTGGAAGTGTCAGTGTGTACAGGACATGGGCTGGAAGTGTCAGTGTGTACAGAACATGGGCTGGAAGTGTCAGTGTGTACAGGACATGGGCTGGAAGTGTCAGTGTGTACAGGACATGGGCTGGAGGTGGCAGTGTGTACAGGACATGGGCTGGAAGTGTCAGTGTGTACAGGACATGGGCTGGAAGTGTCAGTGTGTACTGGACATGGGCTGGAAGTGTCAGTGTGTACAGGACATGGGCTGGAAGTGTCAGTGTGTACAGGACATGGGCTGGAAGTGTCAGTGTTTACAGGACATGGGCTGGAAGTGTCAGTCTTTACAGGACATGGGCTGGAGGTGGCAGTGTGTACAGGACATGGGCTGGAAGTGTCAGTGTGTACAGGACATGGGCTGGAAGTGTCAGTGTGTACAGGACATGGGCTGGAGGTGGCAGTGTGTACAGGACATGGGCTGGAAGTGTCGGTGTGTACAGGACATGGGCTGGAAGTGTCAGTCTTTACAGGACATGGGCTGGAAGTGTCAGTGTTTACAGGACATGGGCTGGAGGTGTCAGTGTGTACTGGACATGGGCTGGAAGTGTCAGTGTGTACAGGACATGGGCTGGAAGTGTCAGTGTGTACAGGACATGGGCTGGAAGTGTCAATGTTTACAGGACATGGGCTGGAAGTGTCAGTGTGTACAGGACATGGGCTGGAAGTGTCAGTGTTTACAGGACATGGGCTGGATGTGTCAGTGTTTACAGGACATGGGCTGGAAGTGTCAGTGTTTACAGGACATGGGCTGGAAGTGTCAGTGTGTACTGGACATGGGCTGGAAGTGTCAGTGTGTACAGGACATGGGCTGGAAGTGTCAGTGTTTACAGGACATGGGCTGGAAGTGTCAGTGTGTACAGGACATGGGCTGGAAGTGTCAGTGTTTACAGGACATGTGCTGGAAGTGTCAGTGTTTACAGGACATGGGCTGGAAGTGTCAGTGTTTACAGGACATGGGCTGGAAGTGTCAGTGTGTACTGGACATGGGCTGGAAGTGTCAGTGTGTACTGGACATGGGCTGGAAGTGTCAGTGTTTACAGGACATGTGCTGGAGGTGTCAGTGTGTACAGGACATGGGCTGGAAGTGTCAGTGTTTACAGGACATGGGCTGGACGTGTCAGTGAAAGATGTAATGACTGCATGCTTTGATGCAATAGCTGTATCTCTGTCTTTGGAGTGTACTGGACATGGGCTGGAGATGTCAGTGTGTACAGAACATGGGCTGGAAGTGTCAGTGTTTACAGGACATGGGCTGGAAGTGTCAGTGTGTACAGGACATGGGCTGGAAGTGTCAGTGTTTACAGGACATGGGCTGGAAGTGTCAGTGTGTACAGGACATGGGCTGGAAGTGTCAGTGTGTACAGGACATGGGCTGGAAGTGTCAGTGTTTACAGGACATGGGCTGGAAGTGTCAGTGTTTACAGGACATGGGCTGGAAGTGTCAGTGTTTACAGGACATGGGCTGGAAGTGTCAGTGTTTACAGGACATGGGCTGGAAGTGTCAGTGTTTACAGGACATGGGCTGGAAGTGTCAGTGTTTACAGGACATGGGCTGGAAGTGTCAGTGTTTACAGGACATGGGCTGGAAGTGTCAGTGTTTACAGGACATGGGCTGGAAGTGTCAGTGTTTACAGGACATGGGCTGGAAGTGTCAGTGTTTACAGGACATGGGCTGGAAGTGTCAGTGTTTACTGGACATGGGCTGGAAGTGTCAGTGTGTACAGGACATGGGCTGGAGGTGTCAGTGAAAGATGTAATGACTGCATGCTTTGATGCAATAGCTGTATCTCTGTCTTTGGTGTGTACTGGACATGGGCTCCATGTGTCTGTGACTGAATTCTTACTCACTGAAACACAACGCTGAAACACGACACAACGCTGAAACACGACGCTGAAACACATTTACATTTACATTTAAGTCATTTAGCAGACGCTCTTATCCAGAGCGACTTACAAAACACGACACAACGCTGAAACACGACACAACGCTGAAACACAACACTGAAACAATAGCTCTCCACTTCTGACTCTAAAGCCTGTTTGGCAGGAATCACATGGTCATTATCAATCAAAGGGCTCAACAGAGAAGAACAGAAACTAACTCTGTTTCATAGGAAACTAATGCACTGAGAAAAACTGGAACTGAGAAGGTTTCAAAGTTGAGATATCTGCAAATGGGACCGTGCAGTGTGCCTAGGTTGGAGTTGTCTTAGGGGGCAGTGAGGTCATAATGCAGCCACAAAGAGAGCTGTTCCCAGGGCTCCAGGTCCCAGGGCTCCAGGCCCAAACTGTTCCCAGGGCTCCAGGTCCCAGGGCTCCAGGTCCCAGGGCTTCAGGTCCCAGGGCTCCAGTTCCCAGGGCTTCGGGTCCCAGGGCTCCAGGTCCAAACTGTTCCCAGGGCTCCAGGCCCAAACTGTACCCAGGGCTCCAGGTCCCAGGGCTCCAGGACCAAACTGTTCCCAGGGCTCCAGGTCCCAGGGCTCCAGGTCCAAACTGTTCCCAGGGCTCCAGGTCCCAGGGCTCCAGGACCAAACTGTTCACAGGGCTCCAGGTCCCAGGGCTACAGGTCCATACTGTACCCAGGGCTCCAGGCCCAAACTGTATCCAGGGCTCCAGGTCCCAGGGCTCCAGGTCCAAACTGTACCCAGGGCTCCAGTTCCCAGTGCTTCAGGTCCCAGGGCTCCAGGTCCAAACTGTTCCCAGGGCTCCAGGTCCCAGGGCTCCAGGTCCAAACTGTTCCCAGGGCTCCAGGACCAAACTGTTCCCAGGGCTCCAGGTCCCAGGGCTTCAGGTCCCAGGGCTCCAGGTCCAAACTGTTCCCAGGGCTCCAGGTCCCAGGGCTACAGGTCCAAACTGTACCCAGGGCTCCAGGTCCCAGGGCTACAGGTCCAAACTGTACCCAGGGCTCCAGGTCCAAACTGTTCCCAGGGCTCCAGGTCCCAGGGCTCCAGGACCAAACTGTTCCCAGCGCTCCAGGTCCCAGGGCTACAGGTCCAAACTGTACCCAGGGCTCCAGGCCCAAACTGTACCCAGGGCTCCAGTTCCCAGGGCTTCGGGTCCCAGGGCTCCAGGTCCAAACTGTTCCCAGGGCTCCAGGTCCCAGGGCTCCAGGTCCAAACTGTTCCCAGGGCTCCAGGACCAAACTGTTCCCAGGGCTCCAGGTCCCAGGGCTTCAGGTCCCAGGGCTCCAGGTCCAAACTGTTCCCAGGGCTCCAGGTCCCAGGGCTACAGGTCCAAACTGTACCCAGGGCTCCAGGTCCCAGGGCTACAGGTCCAAACTGTACCCAGGGCTCCAGGTCCAAACTGTTCCCAGGGCTCCAGGTCCCAGGGCTCCAGGACCAAACTGTTCCCAGCGCTCCAGGTCCCAGGGCTACAGGTCCAAACTGTACCCAGGGCTCCAGGCCCAAACTGTACCCAGGGCTCTAGGTCCAAACTGTACGCAGGGCTCCAGTTCCCAGGGCTTCAGGTCCCAGGGCTCCAGGCCCAAACTGTTCCCAGGGCTCCAGGTTCCAGGGCTCCAGGCCCAAACTGAACCCAGGGCTCCAGGCCCAAACTGTACCCAGAGCTCCAGTTCCCAGGGCTTCAGGTCCCAGGGCTCCAGGCCCAAACTGTTCCCAGGGCTCCAGGTCCCAGAGCTCCAGGTCCAAACTGTTCCCAGGGCTCCAGGTCCCAGGGCTCCAGGACCAAACTGTTCCCAGGGCTCCAGGTCCCAGGCCTCCAACATTGGCAGGCCTGAGTTTTGGCAGAGGCATCCAAGCGTTGGGCCTCCAACATTGGCAGGCCTGATTTTTGGCAGAGGCATCCAAGCGTTGGGCCTCCAACATTGACAGGCCTGATTTTTGGCAGAGGCATCCAAGCGTTGGGCCTCCAACATTGGCAGGCCTGATTTTTGGCAGAGGCATCCAAGCGTTGGGCCTCCAACATTGGCAGGCCTGATTTTTGGCAGAGGCATCCAAGCGTTGGGCCTCCAACATTGACAGGCCTGATTTTTGGCAGAGGCATCCAAGCGTTGGGCCTCCAACATTGGTAGGCCTGATTTTTGGCCAAGGCATCCAAGCGTTGGGCCTCCAGCATTGGCAGGCCTGATTTTTGGCAGAGGCATCCAAGCGTTGGGCCTCCAACATTGCGTCACCTTTGCTTCACAAAGACGTCTTGAGCTGTGCCTGTGACTCATTCATTAGAAGTTTGGGAGAAACTCCCAGACTGATGGGCAAACCTCAGCAGGGTAGTCATTCACACAGGTCTCAGCTGAAGAGCTCTGGGATCTTCTTCCTCGTCATCCTCCTCTCTGTGTGTCTCCTTTAGGAGCACCAATACACAAACACAATGGAAAGGTTCCTGTAGCAGAGGAAACACAAGGGGGGAGATGTATTAGTGTAACACACATTGCTGAACACCAGAGCAGGATTCCCAGCAGGAAGTCACTGGTTCAGTTCTTGTTTTATTATTCCTCTATAGTTCATCTGTACCATCAGAACGTCCCATTGAAGGGAATGGGAGTGTGGAGACCAGGCAAGCGCCGTAGTCTGGGGAGTTAGACCCAGCTTGTTCGTAGACCTTGGCCTGGTTGGGGCTCACATCTCGGGAAAGGAGACACCAGACGTGGGGGCCGCTGTTCCTGGAGGTCCCCAGAGGGGGAGAGGACAGGGAGAGAGAGAAAGAGAGAGAGGAAGAGAGAGAGGGACAGAGATAATGAGGGGAGACAGAGGAAGATAGAGAGTGGAGGATACAGAATGAGGGGAGACAGAGGGAGAGAGAGATGGGGAGAGATAGAGAAAGAGAGAATGAGAGAAAAGTAGAGAACAAGGACAGGAGAGTCAGAGAGAGGGGAAACAGAGGGAGAGTCAGAGAGAGGGCGAGACAGAGTGCGAGTCAGAGAGAGGGCGAGACAGAGGGCGAGACATGGAGAGGGAGAGACAGAGAGAGAGGAGAGTCAAAACACTCTTCCATGAGTGCCAGGAAAGCCAGAGTATTGATGAGGTAGTGTTGTAGCAGAGAGCCAGTGTTTCAAAGGAACCTCTTTGATGATAATAAAGTGGAACGATGACGAGCTCGGGATGTTGATGTGACACGCTCAGTAAGGACAAAGGGGGTCACGGATCAGGGACGAGGACAGGGACAGGTGGGTAGAGGGTATGTATGGTAGTGTCAAGGCCAGGGTGTGGCTCTATAATCTCTATAATCCAATATTCAGAGGTATAATCAGGCCAAACACACACACACACACACACACACACACACACACACACACACACACACACACACACACATATCTACACACAGTGCCGTATTGTGCAGCTGGGTGACAGGGACTAGTGGAGTGAGGCCGCGTAGTTTGGATCTGTCTCCTGTTGTTCGGGCTGCCTGTGGCTGTGTGGGGATCTAGCTGTGTGGGGATCTAGCTGTGTGGGGCTCTAGCTGTGTGGGGATCTAGCTGTGTGGGGATCTAGCTGTGTGGGGATCTAGCTGTGTGGGGATCTAGCTGTGTGGGGCTCTAGCTGTGTGGGGATCTAGCTGTGTGGGGATCTAGCTGTGTGGGGATCTAGCTGTGTGGGGATCTAGCTGTGTGGGGCTCTAGCTGTGTGGGGCTCCAGCTGTGTGGGGCTCTTGCTGTTTGGGGCTCTAGCTGTGTGGGGCTCTAGCTGTTTGGGGCTCTAGCTGTGTGGGGATCTAGCTGTGTGGGGCTCTAGCTGTGTGGGGCTCTAGCTGTTTCGGGCTCTAGCTGTGTGGGGATCTAGCTGTGTGGGGCTCTAGCTGTGTGGGGATCTAGCTGTGTGGGGCTCTAGCTGTTTGGGGCTCTAGCTGTGTGGGGATCTAGCTGTGTGGGGATCTAGCTGTTTGGGGCTC
>NC_068437.1:54652138-54657138 GCF_023373465.1 Oncorhynchus keta | reverse complement strand
GAAACTGAGCTGCACTTCCTAACCTCCTGCCAAATGTATGACCATATTAGAGACACACATTTCCCTCCGATTACACAGATCCACAAATAATTTGAAAACAAACCCGATTTTGATAAACTCCCATATCTACTGGGTGAAATTCCACAGTGTTACATCACAGCAGCAAGATTTGTGACCTGTTGCCATGAGAAAAGGGCAACCAGTGAAGAACAAACACCATTGAAAATACAACCCATATTTATGTTTATTTATTTTCCCGTACTTTAACTATTTGTACATCGTTACAACACTGTATATATATATATATATAATATGACATTTGTAATGTCTTTATTCTTTTGGAACGTCTGTATGTGTAATGTTTACTGTTAATTTGTTTGTTTTATTTCACTTTTGTATATTATCTACCTCACTTGCTTTGGCAATGCTAACATATGTTTCCCATGCCAATAAAGCCCCTTGAAATGATAGATAGAGAGAGAGAGAGACAGAGACAGAGAGAGAGAGAGAGAGAGAGAGAGAGACAGAGACAGAGACAGAGACAGAGAGAGAGAGAGAGAGAGAGAGAGAGAGAGAGAGAGAGAGAGAGAGAGTGAGAGAGACAGACATGAAGAAAGACACTGAGACACAGACATCAGACACACAGCAGCACCAGTTTAGGGAGCACCACTCCCTTGAAAGACAACACCCTGCCACCACACTGCTTTCTCTGTAAAATGAAATAACCTTTAAGCCTGAGTTTTTACTGGGCTGTCAGAACTCAACACCCACTCATTGTCAGATTAGTGAAAGCGTGACGTGTGTGTGTGTGTGTGTGTGTGTGTGTGTGTGTGTGTGTGTGTGTGTGTGTGTGTGTGTGTGTGTGTGTGTGTGTGTGTGTGTGTGTGTGTGTGTGTGTGTGTGTGTGTGTGTGTTTGGTGAAAGAGGTACCAGTTAGGGCAGACTGTCATGGTGGTTATATGGCTTCTGATTCAAAACCAATGTGGTTTGTGGTGTATTGGGGTGGGGTGTGGGGTGGGGTGTGGGGTGTGGGGTGTGGGGTGGGGTGTGGGGTGTGGGGTGTGGTGTGTGGGGTGTGGGGTGTGGTTTGGGGTGGGGTGTGGTGTGTGGGGTGTGGGGTGGTGTGTGGGGTGTGGTGTGTGGGGTGTGGTGTGTGGGGTGTGGGGTGTGGTTTGGTGTGGGGTGTGGTGTGTGGGGTGTGGTTTGGGGTGGGGTGTGGGGTGTGGGGTGGTGTGTGGGGTGTGGGGTGTGGTGTGTGGTGTGTGGTGTGGGGTGTGGGGTGTGGTGTGTGGGGTGTGGGGTGTGGTTTGTGGTGGGGTGGGATGTGGGTGTGGTGTGTGGTGTGTGGTGTGTGGGGTGTGGGGTGTGGGGTGTGGGGTGGGGTGTGTGGTTTGTGGTGTATTGGGGTTAGCTTGGTAAAACTACAATCTGGGATTTATATTCCACCCAAACGGCAGCTCTGCCACTTAAACTGGGGGACATGTACATTACAAAAAGTTCTAAAATGACTGTAAATATCCCAGATTGTGCCTTTGACTGCAACTATTCTGTTGCTCTGAGGTTCAGGCCCACGTGTGTATGGGTGGCTTACCACGGCAGTACACCCTGTGTAGTCATTAGCATGGGTGGCTAACCACGGCAGTTCACGGTATAGTCATTAGCATGGTTGGCTAACCACGGCAGTTCACGGTATAGTTATTAGCATGGGTGGCTAACCACGGCAGTTCACAGTGTAGTCATTAGCATGGTTGGCTAACCACGGCAGTTCACGGTGTAGTCATTAGCATGGTTGGCTAACCACGGCAGTTCACGGTGTGGTCATTAGCATGGGTGGCTAACCACGGCAGTTCACGGTGTGGTCATTAGCATGGGTGGCTAACCACGGCAGTTCACGGTGTGGTCATTAGCATGGGTGGCTAACCACGGCAGTTCACGGTGTGGTCATTAGCATGGGTGGCTAACCACGGCAGTTCACGGTGTGGTCATTAGCATGGTTGGCTAACCACGGCAGTTCACGGTGTGGTCATTAGCATGGGTGGCTAACCACGGCAGTTCACGGTGTGGTCATTAGCATGGTTGGCTAACCACGGCAGTTCACGGTGTAGTCATTAGCATGGGTGGCTAACCAGGGCAGTTCACGGTGTGGTCATTAGCATGGGTGGCTAACCACGGCAGTTCACGGTGTGGTCATTAGCATGGGTGGCTAACCACGGCAGTTCACGGTGTGGTCATTAGCATGGTTGGCTAACCACGGCAGTTCACGGTGTGGTCATTAGCATGGTTGGCTAACCAGGGCAGTTCACGGTGTAGTCATTAGCATGGGTGGCTAACCACGGCAGTTCACGGTGTAGTCATTAGCATGGGTGGCTAACCAGGGCAGTTCACGGTATAGTCATTAGCATGGGTGGCTAACCACGGCAGTTCACGGTGTGGTCATTAGCATGGGTGGCTTACCACGGCAGTTCATGGTGTGGTCATTAGCATGGGTGGCTAACCACGGCAGTTCACGGTGTGGTCATTAGCATGGTTGGCTAACCACGGCAGTTCACGGTGTGGTCATTAGCATGGTTGGCTAACCAGGGCAGTTCACGGTGTAGTCATTAGCATGGGTGGCTAACCACGGTAGTTCACGGTGTAGTCATTAGCATGGGTGGCTAACCACGGCAGGTCACGTTATAGTCATTAGCATGGGTGGCTAACGACGGCAGTTCACGGTGTAGTCATTAGCATGGGTGGCTAACCACGCCAGTTCACGGTGTGGTCATTAGCATGGTTGGCTAACCACGGCAGTTCACGGTGTGGTCATTAGCATGGGTGGCTAACCACGGCAGTTCACGGTGTGGTCATTAGCATGGTTGGCTAACCACGGCAGTTCACGGTGTGGTCATTAGCATGGTTGGCTAACCAGCGCAGTTCACGGTGTGGTCATTAGCATGGGTGGCTTACCACGGCAGTTCATGGTGTGGTCATTAGCATGGGTGGCTAACCACGGCAGTTCACGGTGTGGTCATTAGCATGGGTGGCTAACCACGGCAGTTCACGGTGTGGTCATTAGCATGGTTGGCTAACCAGGGCAGTTCACGGTGTAGTCATTAGCATGGGTGGCTAACCACGGTAGTTCACGGTGTAGTCATTAGCATGGGTGGCTAACCACGGCAGGTCACGTTATAGTCATTAGCATGGGTGGCTAACGACGGCAGTTCACGGTGTAGTCATTAGCATGGGTGGCTAACCACGCCAGTTCACGGTGTGGTCATTAGCATGGTTGGCTAACCACGGCAGTTCACGGTGTGGTCATTAGCATGGGTGGCTAACCACGGCAGTTCACGGTGTGGTCATTAGCATGGTTGGCTAACCACGGCAGTTCACGGTGTGGTCATTAGCATGGTTGGCTAACCAGGGCAGTTCACGGTGTAGTCATTAGCATGGGTGGCTAACCACGGCAGTTCACGGTGTAGTCATTAGCATGGGTGGCTAACCACGGCAGTTCACGGTATAGTCATTAGCATGGGTGGCTAACCACGGCAGTTCACGGTGTAGTCATTAGCATGGGTGGCTAACCACGGCAGTTCACGGTGTAGTCATTAGCATGGTTGGCTAACCACGGCAGTTCACGGTGTAGTCATTAGCATGGGTGGCTAACCACGGCAGTTCACGGTGTAGTCATTAGCATGGGTGGCTAACCACGGCAGTTCACGGTGTAGTCATTAGCATGGGTGGCTAACCACGGCAGTTCACGGTGTAGTCATTAGCATGGGTGGCTAACCACGGTAGTTCACGGTGTAGTCATTAGCATGGTTGGCTAACCACGGCAGTTCACGGTATAGTCATTAGCATGGGTGGCTAACCACGGCAGTTCACGGTATAGTCATTAGCATGGTTGGCTAACCACGGTAGTTCATGGTGTAGTCATTAGCATGGTTGGCTAACCAGGGCAGTTCACGGTGTAGTCATTAGCATGGTTGGCTAACCACGTTAGTTCACGGTGTGGTCATTAGCATGGTTGGCTAACCACGGTAGTTCACGGTGTAGTCATTAGCATGGGTGGCTAACCACGGCAGTTGACGGTGTAGTCATTAGCATGGGTGGCTAACCACGGTAGTTCACGGTGTAGTCATTAACATGGGTGGCTAACCACGGCAGTTCACGGTATAGTCATTAGCATGGGTGGCTAACCACGGCAGGTCACGGTATAGTCATTAGCATGGGTGGCTAACCACGGCAGGTCACGGTATAGTCATTAGCATGGGTGGCTAACCACGGCAGGTCACGGTATAGTCATTAGCATGGGTGGCTAACCACGGCAGGTCACGGTATAGTCATTAGCATGGGTGGCTAACCACGGCAGTTCACGGTATAGTCATTAGCATGGTTGGCTAACCACGGCAGTTCACGGTGTAGTCATTAGCATGGTTGGCTAACCAGGGCAGTTCACGGTGTAGTCATTAGCATGGTTGGCTAACCACGGCAGTTCACGGTGTGGTCATTAGCATGGTTGGCTAACCAGGGCAGTTGACGGTGTAGTCATTAGCATGGTTGGCTAACCAGGGCAGTTCACGGTGTAGTCATTAGCATGGGTGGCTAACCAGGGCAGTTCACGGTGTGGTCATTAGCATGGTTGGCTAACCAGGGCAGTTCACGGTGTAGTCATTAGCATGGGTGGCTTACCACGGCAGTTCACGGTGTAGTCATTAGCATGGGTGGCTAACCACGGCAGTTCACGGTGTAGTCATTAGCATGGGTGGCTAACCACGGCAGTTCACGGTGTAGTCATTAGCATGGGTGGCTAACCACGGTAGTTCACGGTGTAGTCATTAGCATGGGTGGCTAACCACGGTAGTTCACGGTGTAGTCATTAGCATGGGTGGCTAACCACGGCAGTTCACGGTGTAGTCATTAGCATGGGTGGCTAACCACGGTAGTTCACGGTGTAGTCATTATCATGGGTGGCTAACCACGGCAGTTCACGGTATAGTCATTAGCATGGGTGTAGCATTAGT
>NC_068437.1:54632138-54647138 GCF_023373465.1 Oncorhynchus keta | reverse complement strand
CTTTCAAATCAAATCAAATTGTACACGCGCCGAATACAACAGGTATAGAGACCTTACCATGAAATGCTTACTTTACATGCCCTTAACTGACAACGTTAACTCAAGAAATAGAGTGAAATAAAATATTTGTATTATAAGTAACACAATAAAATAACAGTAACGAGGCTGTATACAGGGGGTACCGGTAACCGAGTCAATGCGCGGGGGTTCAGGTTTGTCGAGGTAATTTGTAAATGTAGGAAGAGTTAAAGTGACTATGCATAGATTATAAACAGAGAGTAGCAGCAGTGTAAAAGAGGGGTCTGGGTAGCCCTTTGATTAACTGTTCAGGAGTCTTATGGCTTGGGGGTGGAAGCTGTTTAGGAGCCTTTTGGTCCTAGACTTGGTGCTCCGGTACCGCTTGCCGTGCGGTAGCAGAGAGAACATTCTATGATTAGGGTGGCTGGAGTCTTTGGCAATTTTTAGTGACTTCCTCTGACACTGCCTGGTATAGAGGTCCTGGATGGCAGGAAGCTTGGCCCCAGTGATGTACTGGGCCGTTCGCACTACCCTCTGTAGCGACCTTACGGTCAGATGTCGAGCAGTTGCCATACCAGGCGGTGATACAACGTGTCAGGATGCTCTCGATGGTGCAGTTGTAGAACCTGTTTTAGGATCTGGGGACCCATGCCAAATCTTTATCAGTCTCCCAGGGGGGACACGTTGTCGTGCCCAGCTTCACGACTGTCTTGGTGTGTTTGGACCATGATAGATTCCGGAGTGTGTAACGAAGGCATGCTTAGTGTATTTACTGTACAGTAAAACCACCTAGTAATGTTATTAAGTAGTGAGACATCAGGAACACCAGCCAGCATCACGCACTCAGTCTGAGGCCCCTGAGGCCCCTGAAGAGAAGGTTACGACGCTGGGTGGCAAAGTCACACAGCGCCCACCAACCCCACCTTTTCCTAGAGCCCGACATCCATCCTTGCATCGGTCCTCTTGCTACTCCATCCCACGAGGCGCAGTGTGTGTCAGTGCCAGCACGCCACGGTTTCCCCCTCCAGGCACCAAGGCTAATTAGATTTTAAATTTGACGCGACTCGGCTGCTAATAGTTTGAGTTCTCCATTAATTAATGTGATTTGACTTGTGCTAATTTCTTGCGCCCACACTACCCGCTCCTCCTTTAACGAATGTTGAATAAACAAATAAACTGGCGGTCGGGGCGATTCTTTCGGAGTTGACGGAGTGACACATGATGAGGAGGTGGAGACGGAGACAGGGGTCGACAGGTGAGGGTCCAGGCTTAGGGAGACAGATGGAGAGTGTGTGTGTGTGTGTGTGTGTGTGTGTGTGTGTGTGTGTGTGTGTGTGTGTGTGTGTGTGTGTGTGTGTGTGTGTGTGTGTGTGTGTGTGTGTGTGTGTGTGTGTGTGTGTGTGTGTGTGTGTGTGTGTGTGTGTGTGTGTGTGTGTGGACGTGTTTAACTATTCTTGTGGGGACCAGAAGTTCATGATGTCAAATGCTATTTCTTGGGAGTTTAGGGTTAAGGTTAGAATTAGTGTTAGATTTAGAATTATGTTAAGAGTTAGGTTTAGGAGTTAGGGTTAGTTTTAAGGTTAGAGTTAGGAGCTAGGTTTAGGGTTAGAGTTAGGGTTAGGATCTAGGGTTAGGTTTAGGGTTAGGAGCTTGGGTTGGTGTTAGGTTTAGAGTTAGGGTTAGGATCTAGGGTTAGGGTTAGGGGTTAGGTTTAGGGTTAGGGTTAGGTTTAGGGTTAGGGTTTTTGCTCTGACATGTACTGTCCGACATCCAAGTTGAGATATCTGCCAGGCATGGAGAGATGCATGTCACCACCTGGGTATCAGAAGGGGGGAAGGAGAAAAGTAATTAATTGTCATCCGCATAGCAATGATAGGAGAGACCATGTGAGGATATGACGGCGCCGAGTGACTTTTTGTATAGAGAGAAGAGGAGAGGGCCTAGAACCGAGCCCTGGGGGACACCAGTAGTGAGAGTATGTGGTGCAGACACAGATCCTCTCCACATCACCTGGTAGGAGCGGCCTGTAATCCAAGAGTGTGCAGAACCTGAGATGCCTGAGAGGGTGGAGAGGAGGCTATGATGGTTCATAGTATCAAAGGCAGCAAATAGATCAAGGTTGATGAGAACAGAACAAAGAGAGACGGCTTCTCAGTGCGGAGAGCCTCCATGACACAGAGAAGAGCAGTCTCGGTGGAGTAACCCGTCTTGAAACCTGACTGGAGCCTGACAGAGAGATAACAAGAGAGATGTTCAGAGACACTCAACGCTCAAGTGTTTTAGAAAGAGCAGAAAGAAGGTATACAGGTCTGTAGTTTTGGAAGTCAGATGAGTCGAGTGTTGGTTTCTTGAGGAGGGGAGCAACTCAGGCCGTTTTAAAGTCATAGGGGACGAAGCCAGTGGTCATGGATGAGTTTATGAGGTAAGTGAGGAATGGGAGATGGTCTCCAGAGATGGTCTTGAGAAGGGAGGGTCGACGGTTCAGGTTGTCGGGGGCGTGGCCAGACCTCACTACTTGCAGGATGTCATTTGGAGAGAGAGGGGGGAGGTGGGGTCAAGGTGTTGGGCAGTTCTGTGTGAGTGAGACCAGTGGACTCAATAGACTGAGTGAATGAGTAGTGAATGTTGGCAACCTTTTTTTCAAAGTGGTTGACAAAGATGTCCACAGAGAGGGAGGGGGAGGAGGTGGAGGATTAAGTAGGGAGGAGAAGGTGAAAAATAATTTCCCAGGGTCAGAGGCAGACGCTTGACATTTAGAGTGGTAGAAAGTGGCTTTAGCAGCAGATACTGAGGAAGAGAAGGTATAGAGGAGGGAGTGGAAGGATGATAGGTCCTCTGGAAGTTTAGTTTTCCTCCATTTTCGCTCAGCAACCCGCAGCCCTCTTCTGTAAGATCGCAATGAGTCATTTAGCCGCCAGCTGAGGACAGGGTACAGTGCAAGTCATAGGATGCAGGAACGGAGGAGAGTAGGGTCAAAGTGACAGAATCATGAGACCATGATAGGATAGAGGAGGAGAGAGTTGTGGGAGAGAAAGAGCAAAGATTGCGACGGCGCATGACCGTCTGGGTAGCGGCTGAGGGGTTAGGGTTGGAGGAAAGGGAGATAGAAAAGGAAAGAAAGTAGTGATCAGAGACCTGGAGGGAGGTTGAGGTAAGATTAGTAGGCTAGTAAAGATGAGGTCATATTGCCTTGTGAGTTGGAGGGGATTGGGAAAGGGTGAGGTCAAAAGAGAGAGTTCGTGGCGGCAGGTAGCATAGTGGTTAGAGTGGAGGGACGGCAGGTAGCGTAGTGGTTAGAGTGGAGGGGCAGCAGGTAGCGTGTGGTTAGAAAGGAGGGGCGGCAGGTAGCCTAGTGGTTAGAGCGTTGGACTAGTAACCAGAAGGTTGCAAGTTCAAATCCCCGAGCTGACAAGGTACAAGTCTGTTGTTCTGCCCCTGAACAAGGCAGTTAATCCAGGCTGTCATTGAAAATAAGAATTTGTTCTTAACTGACTTGCCTGGTTAAGAAAAAGACAGAGAGTTGTAAAGAAATTAATCAAAGAGGCCTCCCGAGTGGCGCAGCAGTAGTGCTAGAGGCGTCACTCCAGATCCGGGTTGCAGCCGGCAGTGACTGGGAGACCTATAAGGCGGCGTACAATTGGACAAGCGCTGTCCAGGTGAGGGGAGGGTTTGACCTGCTGACCTCCTCGTCCCAATGTGCTCTAGCAACTCCTTTTGGCGGCAGGGCGCTGACTTCGGGCGACAGCTGTACGTTCCCTTTGGTGTGGCTGGATTCCGGGGTCGTGTTGCGGAGGACGCAGGGCTCTTGACCTTTGCCTCTCCCGAGTCCATACGGGAGATGCAGCGATGGGACAAGGCCATAACTGCCAATTGGATATCAGGAATATCGGGGGAAACAGTATTTATTAATTAATTATTCGAAAGCAGACGTTGGGAGATTGAAGTACAAAGAGCGGTGAGGTATCGTACTTATTAACAAGGTGTCAAGCTCATTGAGGAACTCTCCAAGGGCACCTGGTGGGCGATAGATGACAATAATGTTAAGCTTGAGTGGACAAGTGACCGTGACAGCATGGAATCAAATGAGGAGATGGACAGGTGTGAGAGGAGATGGACAGGTGTGAGAGGAGATGGATAGGTGTGAGAGGAGATGGATAGGTGTGAGAGAAAAGAGAAAATCTCAGTTTAGGAGAGATGTGTAGATCTGTACCGCCACTGCCATGACCAGATAATCATCAAACAGCAGACGTTTGAGTCCGGTAAGGTGAGGCCAGGTGAGGCCAGGTGAGGCCAGGTGAGGCCAGGTAAGGCCAGGTGAGGCTAGGTGCTAAAGACTGTTCTCGTCCCCTCACCAATTCATTGATATATACACTACCGTTCAAAAGTTTGGGGACACTTAGAAATGTCCATTAAAAATAACATCAAATTGCTTGCTGTTTGGGGTTTTAGGCTGGGTTTCTGTACAGCACTTTGAGATATCAGCTGATGTACGAAGGGCTATATAAATACATTTGATTTGATTTGTTCAAATTGATCAAAAATACAGTGTAGACATTGTTAACGTTGTAAATGACTTGTAGCTGGAAATGACAGATTTTTTATGGAATATTTTATATAGGCGTATAGAGGCCCATTATCAGCAACCATCACTCCTGTGTTCCAATAATACGTTGTGTTAGCTAATCCAAAAGTATCATTTTAAAAGGCTAATTGATCATTAGAAAACCATTTTGCAACTATGTTAGAACATCTGAAAACTGTTGTTCTGATTAAAGAATCAATAAAACTGGACTAGTTGAGTATCTGGAGCACCAGCATGTGTGGGTTCGATTACAGGCTCGAAATGGCTAGAAACAAAGGACTTTCTTCTGAAACGCATCAGTCTATTCTTGTTCTGAGAAATTAAGGCTATTCCATGAAATTGCCAAGGAACTGAAGATCTCATACAACGCTGTGTATTATTCCCTTCACAGAACAGAGAAATCTGTCTCTAACAAGAATAGAAAGAGGAGTGGGAGGCCCCGGTGTACATTAGAGTGTCTAGTTTGAGAAACAGATGCCTCGCAAGTCCTCAACTGACTCCGGGATGCTGACCTTCTAGGCAGACTTCCTCTGTCCAGTATCTGTGTTCTTTTGCCCATCTTAATCTTTTCTTTTTATTGGCCTGTCTGAGATATGGCTTTTTCTTTGCAACTCTGCCTAGACGGTCAGCAATCCGGAGTTGCTTCGTCACTGTTGACTTTAAGACTGGTGAAAGGCAAGAACCTAGGAAGAAACCTAGAGAGGAACCAGGCTCTGAGGGGTGGGCAGTCTTCTTCTGGCTGTGCAGGGTGGAGATTATAAGAGTGCATGGCCATTAGGGCCAGAGAGAGAGAGAGCAGGTCGAAAACAGCAGGTATTGGACAAGGTAGCACGTCCATTGAACAGGTCAGGGTTCCATAGCCGCAGGCAGAACAGTTGAAACTTGAGCCGCAGGCATGACCAGATGGACTGTGGACAGCCAGGAGTCGTCAGGCCAGGTAGCTCTGATGCATGGTCCTAGGGCTCAGGTCCTCCAGGAGGGGAGGGAGAGAGGGAGAGATAATTAGAGGGAGTATACTTAAATTCACACAGGACACCAAATAAAAGTGGAGAATTACACCAGATATATCAGACTGATCCTCGCCCCCAGCACATACTGCAGCATAGACACTGGAGGCTGGGACGGGAACGGGACAGGGGGTCGGGGACACTGTGATTCCATCCGACGATAACCCCTAGAGCGGGAGGTTATCCCACTAGAGGGATATCAACAGACCACTTACTTACCCACTTGTGCATTGAGGAAAGTAGAAGAAGCTTTTTCAATCACTCCCTTGAGTGCTGTGGCCACCCTTTCCTGCTGTGTTCTCAGGTTGTTTGTGCCTGCTCTGTTCTTCTTCTCTAGTGCTCTGTTCTTCTCCTCTAGTGCTCTGTTCTTCTCCTCTAGTGCTCTGTTCTTCTCCTCTAGTGCTCTGTTCTTCTTCTCTAGTGCTCTGTTCTTCTTCTCTAGTGCTCAGTTCTTCTCCTCTAGTGCTCTGTTCTTCTTCTCTAGTGCTCTGTTCTTCTCCTCTAGTGCTCTGTTCTTCTCCTCTAGTGCTCTGTTCTTCTCCTCTAGTGCTCAGTTCTTCTCCTCTAGTGCTCTGTTCTTCTCCTCTAGTGCTCTGTTCTTCTCCTCTAGTGCTCTGTTCTTCTCCTCTAGTGCTCTGTTCTTCTTCTCTAGTGCTCTGTTCTTCTTCTCTAGTGCTCTGTTCTTCTCCTCTAGTGCTCAGTTCTTCTCCTCTAGTGCTCTGTTCTTCTTCTCTAGTGCTCTGTTCTTCTCCTCTAGTGCTCTGTTCTTCTCCTCTAGTGCTCTGTTCTTCTCCTCTAGTGCTCTGTTCTTCTCCTCTAGTGCTCTGTTCTTCTCCTCTAGTGCTCTGTTCTTCTCCTCTAGTGCTCTGTTCTTCTCCTCTAGTGCTCTGTTCTTCTCCTCTAGTGCTCTGTTCTTCTCCTCTAGTGCTCTGTTCTTCTCCTCTAGTGCTCTGTTCTTCTCCTCTAGTGCTCTGTTCTTCTCCTCTAGTGCTCTGTTCTCCTCTAGTGCTCTGTTCTTCTCCTCTAGTGCTCTGTTCTTCTCCTGCTCCTGCTCTTTCTCCCATCTCTCTCTCTCTCTCTCTCTCTCTCTCTCTCTCTCTCTCTCCTACCTCCCTCTCCTCCCTAGTTGGACCATGTTGGTTTGTCTTCCAGGGAGGGCTTTAAGGAGACAGACACCTCCTATATATCATGCTGGATTATACTGGCTCCAACAACACAACACTGGTACACACACAACATTCATTTCAATTACAACACATTAGTTCCGTTTTCAGATTATGCTCCCATGGCTCCAATGTATAAAGCTCGTTCATCATTTAGTCCTGCAATAATACGATGGTATGAGGATCTTTATTGTCCTATTTATCCTAACATGGGTATACATCTACACAGGCATTTTAAAGTACTATTTATGAACCAAGGACCCGATTTGATTATCTTAGCTATCTGTGATCAGGAATCTAGATAAATTAATGTAGTCACCGTTGAAATAGTCACAGCTACGTGTGATTGGGTTAATGAAGGTCGTTTGTCAAATTTGCGAGGGGAGATGGTTAATGTGTGTGTTTGTGCATGTGTGAACATGTATGTGACTACAAGTGTACAGTACTATGTGTACTACTGTGAATTGGATCATTGAACTCAACTCCATCTCTCTCTCTCTCTCTCTCTCTCTCCCTCCCTCTCTCTCTCTCTCTCTCTCTCTCTCTCTCTCTCTCTCTCTCTCTCTCTCTCTCTCTCTCTCTCTCTCTCTCTCTCTCTCTCTCTCTCTCTCTCTCTCTCTCTCTCTCTCTCTCTCTCTCTCTCTCTCAATTCAATTCAATTCAATTCAAGGGCTTTATTGGCATGGGAAACATGTGTTAACATTGCCAAAGCAAGTGAGGTAGATAATATATAAAAATAAATAAACTATAAAAATTAACAGTAGACATCACACATACAGAAGTTTCTCTCTCTCTCTCTCTCTCTCTGTCTCTCTCTCTCTCCTGTCTCTCTCTCTCTCTCTCTCTCTCTCTCTCTCTCTCTCTCTCTCTCAATTCAATTCAATTCAATTCAATTCAAGGGCTTTATTGGCATGGGAAACATGTGTTAACATTGCCAAAGCAAGTGAGGTAGACAATATACAAAGTGAATATATAAAGTGAAAAACAACAAAAATTAACAGTAAACATTACACATACAACAGTTTCAAAACAGTAAAGACATTACAAATGTCATATTATATATATATATATATATATATACACACATATATATATACATATATATATATATATATATATATATATATATATATATATATATATATATATATATATATATATATATATATATATATATACACAATGTACAAATAATTAAAGGACACAAGATAAAATAAATAAGCATAAATATGGGTTGAATTTACAATGGTGTTTGTTCTTCACTGGTTGCCCTTTCTCGTGGCAACAGGTCACAAATCTTTGCTGTGATGGCACACTGTGGAATTTCACCCAGTAGGTATGGGAGTTTTTCAAAATTGGATATGTTTTCGAATTCTTTGTGGATCTGTGTGATCTGGGGGAAATATGTCTCTCTAATATGGTCATACATTGGGCAGGAGGTTAGGAAGTGCAGCTCAGTTTCCACCTCATTTTGTGGGCAGTGAGCACATAGCCTGTCTCTCTTGAGTTCATGTCTGCCTACGGCGGCCTTTCTCAATAGCAAGGCTATGCTCACTGAGTCTGTACATAGTCAAAGCTTTCCTTAATTTTGGGTCAGTCACAGTGGTCAGGTATTCTGCCGCTGTGTACTCTCTGTGTAGGGCCAAATAGCATTCTAGTTTGCTCTGTTTTTTGTTAATTCTTTCCAATGTGTTAAGTAATTATCTTTTTGTTTTCTCATGATCATGGGTCTAGTTGTGCTGTTGTCCTGGGGCTCTCTAGGCTTTGTGTTTGTGTTTGTGAACACAAACACAAACTCTCTCTCTCTCTCTCTCTCTCTCTCTCTCTCTCTCTCTCTCTCTCTCTCTCTCTTTGTTTATCTCAATTCAATCAAGGGCTTTATTGGCATGGGAAACATGTGTTAACATTGCGTGTTGACACAAGCATTCTTCAAAGCAAGTGAGGTAGATAATATATAAAAATAAATAAACTATAAAAATTAACAGTAGACATCACACATTCTTCTCTTTCTCTCTCTCTCTCTCTCTCTCTCTCTCTCTCTCTCTCTCTCTCTCTCTCTCTCTCATTCTGGGTTATGACACATTTGAAAGGCCTCACAATGAGTCTTGACTTCCTGTTCATGTGTTTGTGTGTTTGGTTGCCTTCGGTGCCAGCTGAGCTACCCTCCATTCATGTGGCAACTACCCCATCTCAGTTTCCCATCAAGTCTTACCCCCCTCGCCACTGGCACTATCCATTGTAGATATCACCACACAGCTTCTTCCTGGCAAACAATCGCCATGACCACCGCCACCCCAGCCATCACCGTGGCGATGCCAGGCTGTCGCCATGGCTGCGGTCAAGTGATTGGCAGGTGCTGGGATGGATGTCCTGTGTCGCCCAATGACTGGCCAACGTTTGTGTCGCCATGTTCTGACAACCTGCTGTGGTCCCAGCTGACCAGGGTTCAAATAACTCTTGAAATATTTCATATACGTTGAGTGTTTGCTTTATCGTGTCTGTAGCCACAGGGCTTGCAGTTTAGTTTTGGACCCAATTTGGGCCAGGAAAGCTCAATGAAGCACACAGCTATGGTATTTGAAATCATGTCAAAAACAACAGTGAACCTAACAGAATGAATGGTTCCAGTGTAAGGCTTTGTTTATCTCATTCTATAGAACCGTGTTGACACAAGCATTCTTCTAGGCTTTGTTTATCTCATTCTATAGAACCGTGTTGATACAAGCATTCTTCTAGGCTTTGTTTATCTCATTCTATAGAACCATGTTGATACAAGCATTCTTCTAGGCTTTGTTTATCTCATTCTATAGAACCGTGTTGACACAAGCATTCTTCTAGGCTTTGTTTATCTCATTCTATAGAACCGTGTTGACACAAGCATTCTTCTAGGCTTTGTTTATCTCACTCTATAGAACCGTGTTGACACAAGCATTCTTCTACGCTTTGTTTATCTCATTCTATAGAACCGTGTTGACACAAGCATTCTTCTAGGCTTTGTTTATCTCATTCTATAGAACCGTGTTGACACAAGCATTCTTCTAGGCTTTGTTTATCTCATTCTATAGAACCGTGTTGACACAAGCATTCTTCTAGGCTTTGTTTATCTCATTCTATAGAACCGTGTTGACACAAGCATTCTTCTAGGCTTTGTTTATCTCATTCTATAGAACCGTGTTGATACAAGCATTCTTCTAGGCTTTGTTTATCTCATTCTATAGAACGGTGTTGACACAAGCATTCTTCTAGGCTTTGTTTATCTCATTCTATAGAACCGTGTTGATACAAGCATTCTTCTAGGCTTTGTTTATCTCATTCTATAGAACCGTGTTGATACAAGCATTCTTCTAGGCTTTGTTTATCTCATTCTATAGAACCGTGTTGATACAAGCATTCTTCTAGGCTTTGTTTATCTCATTCTATAGAACCGTGTTGACACAAGCATTCTTCTAGGCTTTGTTTATCTCATTCTATAGAACCGTGTTGACACAAGCATTCTTCTAGGCTTTGTTTATCTCATTCTATAGAACCGTGTTGACACAAGCATTCTTCTAGGCTTTGTTTATCTCATTCTATAGAACCGTGTTGATACAAGCATTCTTCTAGGCTTTGTTTATCTCATTCTATAGAACCGTGTTGATACAAGCATTCTTCTAGGCTTTGTTTATCTCATTCTATAGAGCCGTGTTGACACAAGCATTCTTCTAGGCTTTGTTTATCTCATTCTATAGAACCGTGTTGACACAAGCATTCTTCTAGGCTTTGTTTATCTCATTCTATAGAACCGTGTTGACACAAGCATTCTTCTAGGCTTTGTTTATCTCATTCTATAGAACCGTGTTGATACAAGCATTCTTCTAGGCTTTGTTTATCTCATTCTATAGAACCGTGTTGATACAAGCATTCTTCTAGGCTTTGTTTATCTCATTCTATAGAACCATGTTGATACAAGCATTCTTCTAGGCTTTGTTTATCTCATTCTATAGAACCGTGTTGACACAAGCATTCTTCTAGGCTTTGTTTATCTCATTCTATAGAACCGTGTTGACACAAGCATTCTTCTAGGCTATGACAGATTGGACCTTTCATTAGCTTCTCATAATTGCATGTTTTTTTTGTATCGTCTGATTGTCTTGATGTTGACGTAATCGTTCATCAGTCAACTTCCACTTGAATTATCGGCATTTTAAAGCTTTCAAATTGTAGCTTCAAATTGTAAGGAATTGAACAAACAGGGAAAGTAGAGACAGTGGCGCAGACACTTGCAGACGCGAAAACACACGCACACACACACGCACGCACGCACGCACGCACGCACGCACGCACACACACACACACACACACACACACACACACACACACACACACACACACACACACACACACACACACACACACACACACACACACACACACACACACACACACACAGAGAGAGTATGTCACAGGCCTGGGAGAAGAAATGATGTGCATGATGAAATTTGACTGGTGCTTTTAAAATGAGGCCCTCTTCTCTTCCCCACATTTAATTTAAAAAACACATTGTCTACACAGATTAATATTAATTACAGCAAGGAAAAGAAGGTTCCCTACAGACAAAATCAAATAACTACCCCACCCGCCCCCCTGCCTTAGATATATCACAATATAATGTTGCCTTCTAGACACTGCTTTCAGTGTCTAAACACTCCAAGCTAAACGCTCTGCATAGATGAATGTTAATGCTCTGTTTGTGTGTGTGTGTGTGTGTGTGTGTGTGTGTGTGTGTGTGTGTGTGTGTGTGTGTGTGTGTGTGTGTGTGCGTGCGTGCGTGCGTGCGTGCGTGCGTGCGTGCGTCTTTGTCCGTGTCTGTGTCTGTGTGTGTGTGTGCATGTGTGCGTGCGTGTGTGTGTGTGTCTGTGAAGTGACGGCTACAGTGAATTGACAAGGTGAAGCGAGGCAAGTCTACCCTGGGGTTAACCTTTAACTGCAGCGGGCTAAATCAGGGTCACACACAGACTGTTTTAAACCAATCGGCTTTGAAACAAAAGTATACACCTCATACACATGGTTATGGGTTTCAGAAAGCGAAGACGCCCATGTCAGATACAGAGTTCAAAAGTGCTCAATGTTGAGTTTGCAGCGGAGCCTAGTGGTGAGAGCGTTGGACTAGTAACCGGAAGGTTGCGAGTTCAAACCCCCGAGCTGACAAGGTACAAATCTGTCGTTCTGCCCCTGAACAGGCAGTTAACCCGCTGTTCCTAGGCCGTCATTGAAAGTAAGAATTTGTTCTTAACTGACTTGCCTAGTTAAATAAAGGTAAAAAAAAAAAATACAAAAAAATAAATAAATAGATAACGCCATAAAGCGCCATAGAGCCCCATAAAGACCAATAGAGCCCCATAAAGCCCCACAGAGCCCTATAAAGACCTCTAAAGCCCCATAATACCTCATAGAGCCCTATAAATACCAATAAAGCACTATAAATTCTCACAGAGCCCCATGAAGCACCATAGAGCCCTAAAATAACCCATAGAGCACTACAAATTCTCACAGAGCCCCATAAAGCCCCATAGAGCCCAATAAAGCCCCATAGAGCCCAATAAAGACCCATTGAGCCCTATAAAGCCACACAGAGTCCCATAAATGTAAGTAAAACTAAATGCATGCTCTTCAACTGATCTCTGCCCGCACCTGCCTGCCCGTCCAGCATCACTACTCTGGACGGTTCTGACTTAGAATATGTGGACAACTTCAAATACCTAGGTGTCTGGTTAGACTGTAAACTCTCCTTCCAGACTCATATTAAACATCTCCAATACAAAATGAAATGTAGAATCGGCTTCCTATTTTGCAACAATGCATCCTTCACTCATGCTGCCAAACATACCCTCATAAAACTGACTATCCTGCCGATCCTTGACCTCGGCGATGTCATTTACAAAATAGCCTCCAACACTACTCAGCAAATTGGATGCGGTCTATTAAAGTGCCATCCGTTTTGTCACCAATGGCCCATATACTATCCACCACTGCGACCTGTACGCTCTCGTTGGCTGGTCCTTGCTTCATACTCGTCGCCAAACCCACTGGCTCCAGGTTATCTACAAGTCTCTGCTAGGTAAAGCCCCGTCTTATCTCAGCTCACTGGTCACCATAGCAGCACCCACCCGTAGCATGCTCTCCAGCAGTATATTTCACTGGTCATCCCCAAAGCCAACTCCTCCTTTGGCCGCCTTTCCTTCCATGTTCTCTGCTGCCAATGACTGGAACTAATTGCAAAAATCACTGAAGCTGGAGACCCACTTATCTCCCTCACTAGCTTTAAGCACCAGCTGTCAGAGCAGCTCACAGATCACTGCGCCTGTACATAGCCCATCTTGTAAATAGCCCATCCAACTACCTCATCCCCATACTGTTATTTTATATTTTTTACTCCTTTGCACCCCACAATCTCTACTTGCACATTCATCGTCCGCACGTCTATCACTCCAGTGTTTAATTGCTAAATTGTAATTATTTCGCCACTATGGCCTATTTATTTTCTTACCTCCCTAATCTTACCTCATTTGCACACACTGTATATAGATTATAACATTTTTTTTCTCTATTGTGTTATTGACTGTATGTTTGTTTATTCCATGTGTAACTCTGTATTGTTGTTTGTGTCGCGCTGCTTTGCTTTATCTTGGAAAGGTCGCAGTTGTAAATGAGGACTTGTTCTCAACTGGTCTACCTGGTTAAATAAAGGTGAAAAAAATCTAATGAAAATAAAGCCCCATAAAGCCCCACAGGGCCCCATATAGCCCCATAGGGCCCCATTAAGCCACATAGGTCCCAATGTCTCCTCTGGTTGAGTTGAGACAGTACGTTTCAGTAATTGAACATTAGGTCCACCAGTGGGAATATAAACACTCTCTGTTACTCTCTCTCTCTCTCTCTGTTACTCTCTCTTTGTTACTCTCTCTGTTACTCTCTCTCTCTGTTACTATCTCTCTCTTATTACTATCTCTCTCTGTTACTCTCTCTCTGTTACTCTCTCTCTGTTACTCTCTCTCTCTGTTACTCTCTGTTACTCT
Source organism: Oncorhynchus keta (assembly GCF_023373465.1). NCBI lineage: Eukaryota > Metazoa > Chordata > Actinopteri > Salmoniformes > Salmonidae > Oncorhynchus > Oncorhynchus keta. Next base: position 54,633,313 of record NC_068437.1, on the reverse strand, counting down.
CTCTCTCTGTTACTCTCTCTGTTACTCTGTTACTCTCTCTGTTACTCCTTACTCCATGGTCCTTCTGTGGCTCAGTTGGTAGAGCATGGCGCTTGTAACGCCAGTGTAGTGGGTTTGATTCCCAGGACCACCCATATGTAGAATGTATGCACACATGACTGTAAGTCGCTTTGGATAAAAGCGTCAGCTAAATGGCATATATTATTATTATTATTACTCTCTCTCCGTTACTATCTCTCTCTTATTACTATCTCTCTCTGTTACTCTCTCTCTCTGTTACTCTCTCTCTCTCTGTTACTCTCTCTCTCTCTGTTACTCTCTCTCTGTTACTCTCTCTGTTACTGGGACAATATCTCTGTTTCTCTCTCTGTTACTCTCTCTTTTTTTACTCTCTCTCTGTTACTCTCTCTCTGTTAATCTCTCTGTTACTCTCTCTCTGTTACTCTCTCTCTCTCTGTTACCCTCTTTCTATTACTATCTCTGTTACTCTCTCTGTTACTCTCTCTGTTGCTCTCTCTTTGTTACTCTCTCTATGTTACTCTCTCTGATACTCTCTCTCTGTTACTCTCTCTCTCTGTTATTACGCTCTCTCTCTGTTACTCTCTCTCACTGTTACTCTCTCTGTTACTCTCTCTGTTACTCTCTCTGTTACTCTCTCTCTCTGTTACTCCCTCTCTGTTACTCTCTCTCTGTTACTCTCTTTCTCTCCAATCCTAATGACTCTTAGAAGAAAGGGTTCCAAAAGGGTTCTACGGCTGTCACTATAGGAGAACAATTTTTGGACAACATGCCTCCATTTCACTGGGACAACATGCTTCCATTTCACTGGGACAACATGCTTCCATTTCACTGGGACAACATGCCTCCATTTCACTGGGACAACATGCTTCCATTTCACTGGGACAACATGCTTCCATTTCACTGGGACAACATGCTTCCATTTCACTGGGACAACATGCTTCCATTTCACTGGGACAACATGCTTCCATTTCACTGGGACAATATGCTTCCATTTCACTGGGACAACATGCTTCCATTTCACTGGGACAACATGCTTCCATTTCACTGGGACAACATGCTTCCATTTCACTGGGACAATATGCTTCCATTTCACTGGGACAACATGCCTCCATTTCACTGGGACAATATGCTTCCATTTCACTGGGACAACATGC
>NC_068437.1:54622138-54627138 GCF_023373465.1 Oncorhynchus keta | reverse complement strand
GCTCAAAACAGGGCAGCCAGATTAGCTCTTCATTGCTCAAAACAGGGCAGCCAGATTAGCTCTTCATTACTCAAAACAGGGCAGCCAGATTAGCTCTTCATTGCTCAAAACAGGGCAGCCAGATGAGCTCTTCATTGCTCAAAACAGGGCAGCCAGATTAGCTCTTCATTGCTCAAAACAGGGCAGCCAGATTAGCTCTTCATTACTCAAAACACGGCAGCCAGATTAGGTCTTCATTAATCAAAACAGGGCAGCCAGATTAGCTCTTCATTGCTCAAAACAGGGCAGCCAGATTAGCTGTTCATTGCTCAAAACAGGGCTGCCAGATTAGCTCTTCATTGCTCGATCCGTATGAATATTATCCAAATGCATCAGAATCTGTCATGGCTTCACGTTAGAAACAAATTACTAACTAGTCTTCACATTTTTCAAAAAACCACAGCATCTTTCAGGCCAATTAGTACATTCTAGCAACATGCATAACCACCAAACCAGACTGGCAAATTAAGGGCAGCTAAAACAACCCAAGCCAAGGACAAATTGCCTTAAATCTACAGTTTTGTATAGAGCCATAGCTGAATGGAACTCTTTACCAATCCATATTTCTCAGGCAAAAAGTAAATTCATCTTCAATTTTTTTTTTTTTTTTACATCTGATGTGATAGACCATATGACTGGACAGGAAGTAGAAAGAACATCTGATGTGATCGATCATATGACTGGACAGGAAGTAGAAAGAACATCTGATGTAATAGATCATATGACTAGACAGGAAATAGAAAGAACATCTAATGAGATAGACCATGTGACTGGACAGGAAGTAGAAAGAACATCTGATGTGATAGACCATATGACTGGACAGGAAATAGACTGAACATCTAATGCGATAGACCATGTGACTGGACAGGAAGTAGAAAGAACATCTGATGTGATAGACCATATGACTGGACAGGAAATAGACTGAACATCTGATGTGATAGACCATATGACTGGACAGGAAGTAGAAAGAACATCTGATGTGATAGATCATATGACTGAACAGGAAGTAGAAAGAACATCTGATGCGATAGACCATATGACTGGACAGGAAATAGAAAGAACATCTAATGTGATAGACCATATGACTGGACAGGAAATAGAAAGAACATCTAATGTGATAGACCATATGACTGGACAGGAAGTAGAAAGCATCAACTGAATGTTAAATGTGTTTCCTGTCAGGTATTGTATTTTGTCTGTATTGCCTAATCAAATCAAATCAAGGTTTATTTCCCACGTGCGCCGAATACAACAGGTGTAGGTAGACCTTACAGTGACATGCTTACTAACAGGCTCTAACCAATAGTGCAAAAAAGGTATTAGGTGAACAACAGGTAAGTAAAGAAATAAAACAACAGTAAAAAGACAGTGAAAAATAACAGTAGTGAGGCTATATACAGATACAGTAGTGAGGCTATATACAGTAGAGAGGCTATAGACAGTAGAGAGGCTATATACAGTAGAGAGGCTTTATACAGTAGAGAGGCTATATACAGTAGAGAGGCTATATACAGTAGAGAGACTATATACAGTAGAGAGGCTATATACAGTAGAGAGGCTATATACAGTAGAGAGGCTATATACAGTAGAGAGGTTATATACAGTAGAGAGGCTATATACAGTAGAGAGGCTATAGACAGTAGAGAGGCTATATACAGTAGAGGCTATATACAGTAGAGAGGCTATATACAGTAGAGAGGCTATATACAGTAGAGAGGCTATATACAGTAGAGAGGCTATATACAGTAGAGAGGCTATATACAGTAGAGAGGCTACATACAGTAGAGAGGCTATATACAGTAGAGAGGCTATATACAGTAGAGAGGCTATATACAGTAGAGGGGCTCTATACAGTAGAGAGGCTACATACAGTAGATAGGCTATATACAGTAGAGAGGCTATATACAGTAGAGAGGCTATATACAGTAGAGAGGCTACATACAGTAGAGAGGCTATATACAGTAGAGAGGCTACATACAGTAGAGAGGCTATAGCCAGTAGTGAGGTTATATACAGTAGAGAGGCTATATACAGTAGAGAGGCTATATACAGTAGAGGGGCTCTATACAGTAGAGAGGCTACATACAGTAGATAGGCTATACAGTAGAGTGGCTATATACAGTAGAGAGGCTATATACAGTAGAGAGGCTACATACAGTAGAGAGGCTATAGCCAGTAGTGAGGTTATATACAGTAGAGAGGCTATATACAGTAGAGAGGCTATATACAGTAGAGAGGCTATATACAGTAGAGAGGCTATATACAGTAGAGAGGCTATATACAGTAGAGAGGCTATATACAGTAGAGAGGTTATATACAGTAGAGAGGCTATATACAGTAGAGAGGCTATATACAGTAGAGAGGCTATATACAGTAGAGAGGCTATATACAGTAGAGAGGCTATAGACAGTAGAGAGGTTATATACAGTAGAGAGGCTATAGACAGTAGAGAGGCTATATACAGTAGAGAGGCTATATACAGTAGAGAGGCTATATACAGTAGAGAGGCTATATACAGTAGAGAGGCTATATACAGTAGAGAGGCTATATACAGTAGAGAGGCTATATACAGTAGAGAGGCTATATACAGTAGAGAGGTTATATACAGTAGAGAGGCTATATACAGTAGAGAGGCTATATACAGTAGAGAGGTTATATACAGTAGAGAGGCTATATACAGTAGAGAGGTTATATACAGTAGAGAGGCTATATACAGTAGAGAGGCTTTATACAGTAGAGAGGCTATATACAGTAGAGAGGCTATATACAGTAGAGAGGCTATATACATACAGAGAGGCTTTATACAGTAGAGAGGCTATATACAGTAGAGAGGCTATATACAGTAGAGAGGCTTTATACAGTAGTGAGGCTATATACAGTAGAGAGGCTATATACAGTAGAGAGGCTATATACAGTAGAGAGGCTATATACAGTAGAGAGGTTATATACAGTAGAGAGGCTATATACAGTAGAGAGGCTTATACAGTAGTGAGGCTATATACAGTAGAGAGGCTATATACAGTAGAGAGGCTTTATACAGTAGTGAGGCTATAACAGTAGAGAGGCTATATACAGTAGAGGAGGCTTTATACAGTAGAGAGGTTATATACAGTAGAGAGGCTCTATACAGTAGAGAGGCTATATACAGTAGAGAGGCTATATACAGTAGAGAGGTTATATACAGTAGAGAGGCTATATACAGTAGAGAGGTTATATACAGTAGAGAGGTTATATACAGTAGAGAGGCTTTATACAGTAGAGAGGCTATATACAGTAGCAAGACTATATGCAATAGAGAGGCTACATACAGACACCGGTTGGTCGGCCCAATTGAGGTAGTATGTACATGACTGTATAGTGACTATGCATATATGATAAACAGAGAGTAGCAGCAGCGTAAAAAGAGGGCTGGGGGGGGTACACAATGCAGATAGTCTGGTTAGCCATTTGATTACCTGTTCAGGAGTCTTATGGCTTGGGGGTAAAAACTGTTGAGAAGTCTTTTTGTCCTAGACTTGGCACTCCGATATTTTACCTTTTATTTTACTAGGCAAGTCAGTTAAGAACAAATTCTTATTTTCAATGACGGCCTAGGAACAGTGGTTTAACTGCCTGTTCAGGGGCAGAACGACAGATTTGTACCTTGTCAGCTCTGGGATTCGAACTTGCAACCTTTCGGTTACTAGTCCAACGCTCTAACCACTAGGCCTCGTGTTTAGGGCCTTCCTCTGACATCGCCTGGTGTAGAGGTCCTGGATGGCAGGCAGCTTCGCCTCAGTGATGTACTGGGCCGTACGCACTACCCTCTGTAGTGACTTGAGGTTAGAGGCAGAGCAATTGCTGTACCAGGCAGTGATGCAACCAGTCAGGAGGATGCACTCGATGTTGCAGCTGTAGAACCTTTTGAGGATCTGAGGACCCATGCCAAGTCTTTTCAATCTCCTGAGGGGGAAATAGGTTTTGTCATACCCTCTTCACAACTGTCTTGGTGTGTTTGGACCATTCTAGTTTGTTGATGTGGACACCAAGAAACCTGAAGCTCTCAACCTGCCCCACTACAGCCCCGTCAATGAGAATGGGGGCGTGCACGGTCCTCCTTTTCCTGTAGTCCACAACCATCTCCTTAGTCTTGGTTACATTGAGGGATAGGTTGTTATTCTGGCACCACCCGGGCCAGGTCTCTGACCTCCTCCCTAAATATATATATATATATATGCCATAGGCATATATATCCCTATAGGCTGTCTCGTCGTTTTCGGTGATCAGGCCTACCACTGTTGTGTCGTCTGCAAACTTAATGATGGTGTTGGAGTCGTGCCTGGTCATGCAGTCGTGGGGGAACAAGGAGTACAGGAGGGGACTGAGCACGCACCCCTGGGGAGCTCCAGTGTTGAATGTTTGTGAAGTCTTATTTGTGGTTGTTGGTAATGTCTTGTTAACTGGTGTTGAACCCGGGAAGATTAGCTAGCGTTACGGCGTTAGCTAATGGAGATCCTAATAAAAATGACAAATGACAAACGTAACGTTTCTAATGGCACCCTATTCCCTACATAGTGCACTACTTTGACCAGAGCCTATGAGAAAGTAGTGCACTATGTAGGGAATAGGGTGCCATTTGAGATCCAATCCTTAGTCTCTCCTCTGTGTGGCTACTGGCCAAGCACCAGTCCTCCAGCCTGATGAAGACCTTGGGTCGAAACATGGCACTCAGTAAACTGTGGGAGTTTTATTCTTTCATGACTTTAATCCTGTGTGGCTCAGGTCTTTGTTCTGAAACAGAGCAAACAGAAAGAAAATGTGTTGAGTCATGTAAATCCCCTTTTAGGTAGTCATAACATAATCTCATCGGTGACATACTAAAATGTGTTGAGTCATGTAAATCCCCTTTTAGGTAGTCATAACATAATCTCATCGGTGACAGACTAAAATGTGTTGAGTCATGTAAATCCCCTTTTAGGTAG
>NC_068437.1:54609638-54617138 GCF_023373465.1 Oncorhynchus keta | reverse complement strand
GAGTTAGTAGGTCACTACTACTGGAGTTAGTAGGTCACTACTACTGAGTTAGTAGGTCACTACTACTAGAGTTAGTAGGTCACTACTACTAGAGTTAGTAGGTCACTACTACTGAGAGTTACTACTGGTCACTACTACTGGAGTTAGTAGGTCACTACTACTGGAGTTAGTAGGTCACTACTACTGGAGTTAGTAGGTCACTACTACTGGAATTAGTAGGTCACTACTACTGGAGTTAGTAGGTCACTACTACTGGAGTTAGTAGGTCACTACTACTAGAGTTAGTAGGTCACTACTACTGGAGTTAGTAGGTCACTACTACTAGAGTTAGTAGGTCACTACTACTAGAGTTAGTAGGTCACTACTACTAGAGTTAGGTCACTACTACTAGAGTTAGTAGGTCACTACTACTGGAGTTAGTAGGTCACTACTACTGGAGTTAGTAGGTCACTACTACTGGAGTTAGTAGGTCACTACTACTGGAGTTAGTAGGTCACTACTACTGGAGTTAGTAGGTAACTACTACTGGAGTTAGTTGGTCACTACTACTGGAGTTAGTAGGTCACTACTAGTGGAGTTAGTAGGTCACTACTACTGGAGTTAGTAGGTCACTACTACTGGAGTTAGTTGGTCACTACTACTGGAGTTAGTAGGTCACTACTACTGGAGTTAGTAGGTCACTACTACTGGAGTTAGTAGGTCACTACTACTGGAGTTAGTAGGTCACTACTACTGGAGTTAGTAGGTCACTACTACTAGAGTTAGTAGGTCACTACTACTGGAGTTAGTAGGTCACTACTACTGGAGTTAGTAGGTCACTACTACTGGAGTTAGGTCACTACTTCTGGAGTTAGTAGGTCACTACTACTGGAGTTAGGTCACTACTTCTGGAGTTAGTAGGTCACTACTACTGGAGTTAGTAGGTCACTACTACTGGAGTTAGTAGGTCACTACTACTGGAGTTAGTAGGTCACTACTACTGGAGTTAGTAGGTCACTACTACTGGAGTTAGTAGGTAACTACTACTGGAGTTAGTTGGTCACTACTACTGGAGTTAGTAGGTCACTACTAGTGGAGTTAGTAGGTCACTACTACTGGAGTTAGTAGGTCACTACTACTGGAGTTAGTTGGTCACTACTACTGGAGTTAGTAGGTCACTACTACTGGAGTTAGTAGGTCACTACTACTGGAGTTAGTTGGTCACTACTACTGGAGTTAGTAGGTCACTACTACTGGAGTTAGTAGGTCACTACTACTAGAGTTAGTAGGTCACTACTACTGGAGTTAGTAGGTCACTACTACTGGAGTTAGTAGGTCACTACTACTGGAGTTAGTAGGTCACTACTACTGGAGTTAGTAGGTCACTACTACTGGAGTTAGTTGGTCACTACTACTAGAGTTAGTAGGTCACTACTACTAGAGTTAGTAGGTCACTACTACTAGAGTTAGTAGGTCACTACTACTGGAGTTAGGTCACTACTTCTGGAGTTAGTAGGTCACTACTACTGGAGTTAGGTCACTACTTCTGGAGTTAGTAGGTCACTACTACTGGAGTTAGTAGGTCACTACTACTGGAGTTAGTAGGTCACTACTACTGGAGTTAGTAGGTCACTACTACTGGAGTTAGTAGGTCACTACCACTGGAGTTAGTAGGTCACTACTACTAGAGTTAGTAGGTCACTACTACTGGAGTTAGTAGGTCACTACTACTAGAGTTAGTAGGTCACTACTACTGGAGTTAGTAGGTCACTACTACTGGAGTTAGTAGGTCACTACTACTGGAGTTAGTAGGTCACTACTACTGGAGTTAGTAGGTCACTACTACTGGAGTTAGTAGGTCACTACTACTGGAGTTAGTTGGTCACTACTACTGGAGTTAGTAGGTCACTACTACTAGAGTTAGTAGGTCACTACTACTGGAGTTAGTAGGTCACTACTACTGGAGTTAGTAGGTCACTACTACTAGAGTTAGTAGGTCACTACTACTGGAGTTAGTAGGTCACTACTACTGGAGTTAGTAGGTCACTACTACTGGAGTTAGTAGGTCACTACTACTGGAGTTAGTAGGTCACTACTACTGGAGTTAGTAGGTCACTACTTAGTTAGTAGGTCACTACTACTAGAGTTAGTAGGTCACTACTACTGGAGTTAGTAGGTCACTACTACTGGAGTTAGTAGGTCACTACTACTGGAGTTAGTAGGTCACTACTACTAGAGTTAGTAGGTCACTACTACTGGAGTTAGTAGGTCACTACTACTGGAGTTAGTAGGTCACTACTACTGGAGTTAGAGGTCACTACTACTGGAGTTAGTAGGTCACTACTACTGGAATTAGTAGGTCACTACTACTGGAGTTAGTAGGTCACTACTACTGGAGTTAGTAGGTCACTACTACTAGAGTTAGTAGGTCACTACTACTGGAGTTAGTTGGTCACTACTACTAGAGTTAGTAGGTCACTACTACTAGAGTTAGTAGGTCACTACTACTGGAGTTAGTAGGTCACTACTACTAGAGTTAGTAGGTCACTACTACTGGAGTTAGTAGGTCACTACTACTGGAGTTAGTAGGTCACTACTACTGGAGTTAGTAGGTCACTACTACTGGAGTTAGTTGGTCACTACTACTGGAGTTAGTAGGTCACTACTACTGGAGTTAGTAGGTCACTACTACTGGAGTTAGTAGGTCACTACTACTAGAGTTAGTAGGTCACTACTACTGGAGTTAGTAGGTCACTACTACTGGAGTTAGTAAGTCACTACTACTGGAGTTAGTAGGTCACTACTACTGGAGTTAGTAGGTCACTACTACTAGAGTTAGTAGGTCACTACTACTGGAGTTAGTAGGTCACTACTACTGGAGTTAGTAGGTCACTACTACTAGAGTTAGTAGGTCACTACTACTAGAGTTAGTAGGTCACTACTACTGGAGTTAGTTGGTCACTACTACTGGAGTTAGTAGGTCACTACTACTGGAGTTAGAGGTCACTACTACTGGAGTTAGTAGGTCACTACTACTGGAGTTAGTAGGTCACTACTACTGGAGTTAGTAGGTCACTACTACTGGAGTTAGTAGGTCACTACTACTAGAGTTAGTAGGTCACTACTACTGGAGTTAGTTGGTCACTACTACTAGAGTTAGTAGGTCACTACTACTAGAGTTAGTAGGTCACTACTACTGGAGTTAGTAGGTCACTACTACTAGAGTTAGTAGGTCACTACTACTAGAGTTAGTAGGTCACTACTACTGGAGTTAGTAGGTCACTACTACTGGAGTTAGTAGGTCACTACTACTGGAGTTAGTAGGTCACTACTACTGGAGTTAGTAGGTCACTACTACTAGAGTTAGTAGGTCACTACTACTGGAGTTAGTAGGTCACTACTACTGGAGTTAGTAGGTCACTACTACTAGAGTTAGTAGTTCACTACTACTGGAGTTAGTAGGTCACTACTACTGGAGTTAGTAGGTCACTACTACTAGAGTTAGGTCACTAATACTGGAGTTAGTAGGTCACTACTACTGGAGTTAGTAGGTCACTACTACTGGAGTTAGTAGGTCACTACTACTAGAGTTAGTAGGTCATTACTACTAGAGTTAGTTGGTCACTACTACTGGAGTTAGTAGGTCACTACTACTAGAGTTAGGTCACTACTACTGGAGTTAGTAGGTCACTACTACTGGAGTTAGTTGGTCACTACTACTGGAGTTAGTAGGTCTCTACTACTGGAGTTAGTAGGTCACTACTACTGGAGTTAGTAGGTCACTTCTACTGGAGTTAGTAGGTCACTACTACTGGAGTTAGTAGGTCACTACTACTGGAGTTAGTTGGTCACTACTACTGGAGTTAGTAGGTCACTACTACTGGAGTTAGTAGGTCACTACTACTAGAGTTAGTAGGTCACTACTACTAGAGTTAGTAGGTCACTACTACTGAGTTAGGTCACTACTTCTGGAGTTAGTAGGTCACTACTACTGGAGTTAGGTCACTACTTCTGGAGTTAGTAGGTCACTACTACTGGAGTTAGTAGGTCACTACTACTGGAGTTAGTAGGTCACTACTACTGGAGTTAGTAGGTCACTACTACTGGAGTTAGTAGGTCACTACCACTGGAGTTAGTAGGTCACTACTACTAGAGTTAGTAGGTCACTACTACTGGAGTTAGTAGGTCACTACTACTGGAGTTAGTAGGTCACTACTACTGGAGTTAGTAGGTCACTACTACTGGAGTTAGTAGGTCACTACTACTGGAGTTAGTAGGTCACTACTACTGGAGTTAGTAGGTCACTACTACTAGAGTTAGTAGGTCACTACTACTGGAGTTAGTAGGTCACTACTACTGGAGTTAGTAGGTCACTACTACTAGAGTTAGTAGGTCACTACTACTGGAGTTAGTAGGTCACTACTACTGGAGTTAGTAGGTCACTACTACTGGAGTTAGTAGGTCACTACTACTGGAGTTAGTAAGTCACTACTACTGGAGTTAGTAGGTCACTACTACTGGAGTTAGTAGGTCACTACTACTAGAGTTAGTAGGTCACTACTACTGGAGTTAGTAGGTCACTACTACTGGAGTTAGTAGGTCACTACTACTAGAGTTAGTAGGTCACTACTACTAGAGTTAGTAGGTCACTACTACTGGAGTTAGTTGGTCACTACTACTGGAGTTAGTAGGTCACTACTACTGGAGTTAGGAGGTCACTACTACTGGAGTTAGTAGGTCACTACTACTGGAATTAGTAGGTCACTACTACTGGAGTTAGTAGGTCACTACTACTGGAGTTAGTAGGTCACTACTACTAGAGTTAGTAGGTCACTACTACTGGAGTTAGTTGGTCACTACTACTAGAGTTAGTAGGTCACTACTACTAGAGTTAGTAGGTCACTACTACTGGAGTTAGTAGGTCACTACTACTAGAGTTAGTAGGTCACTACTACTAGAGTTAGTAGGTCACTACTACTGGAGTTAGTAGGTCACTACTACTGGAGTTAGTAGGTCACTACTACTGGAGTTAGTAGGTCACTACTACTGGAGTTAGTAGGTCACTACTACTAGAGTTAGTAGGTCACTACTACTGGAGTTAGTAGGTCACTACTACTGGAGTTAGTAGGTCACTACTACTAGAGTTAGTAGTTCACTACTACTGGAGTTAGTAGGTCACTACTACTGGAGTTAGTAGGTCACTACTACTAGAGTTAGTCACTAATACTGGAGTTAGTAGGTCACTACTACTGGAGTTAGTAGGTCACTACTACTGGAGTTAGTAGGTCACTACTACTAGAGTTAGTAGGTCATTACTACTAGAGTTAGTTGGTCACTACTACTGGAGTTAGTAGGTCACTACTACTGGAGTTAGTAGGTCACTACTACTGGAGTTAGTAGGTCACTACTACTGGAGTTAGTTGGTCACTACTACTGGAGTTAGTAGGTCTCTACTACTGGAGTTAGTAGGTCTCTACTACTGGAGTTAGTAGGTCACTTCTACTGGAGTTAGTAGGTCACTACTACTGGAGTTAGTAGGTCACTACTACTAGAGTTAGTAGGTCACTACTACTAGAGTTAGTAGGTCACTACTACTAGAGTTAGTAGGTCACTACTACTGGAGTTAGTTGGTCACTACTAATGGAGTTAGTTGGTCACTACTACTGGAGTTAGTAGGTCACTACTACTAGAGTTAGTAGGTCACTACTACTAGAGTTAGTAGGTCACTACTACTAGAGTTAGTTGGTCACTACTACTGGAGTTAGTTGGTCACTACTACTGGAGTTAGTTGGTCACTACTACTGGAGTTAGTAGGTCACTACTACTAGAGTTAGTAGGTCACTACTACTGGAGTTAGTAGGTCACTACTACTGGAGTTAGTAGGTCACTACTACTGGAGTTAGTAGGTCACTACTACTAGAGTTAGTAGGTCACTACTACTGGAGTTAGTAGGTCACTACTACTGGAGTTAGTAGGTCACTACTACTAGAGTTAGTAGTTCACTACTACTGGAGTTAGTAGGTCACTACTACTGGAGTTAGTAGGTCACTACTACTAGAGTTAGGTCACTAATACTGGAGTTAGTAGGTCACTACTACTGGAGTTAGTAGGTCACTACTACTGGAGTTAGTAGGTCACTACTACTAGAGTTAGTAGGTCATTACTACTAGAGTTAGTTGGTCACTACTACTGGAGTTAGTAGGTCACTACTACTAGAGTTAGGTCACTACTACTGGAGTTAGTAGGTGACTACTACTGGAGTTAGTTGGTCACTACTACTGGAGTTAGTAGGTCTCTACTACTGTGGTTAGTAGGTCACTACTACTGGAGTTAGTAGGTCACTTCTACTGGAGTTAGTAGGTCACTACTACTGGAGTTAGTAGGTCACTACTACTGGAGTTAGTAGGTCACTACTACTGGAGTTAGTAGGTCACTACTACTGGAGTTAGTAGGTCACTACTACTAGAGTTAGTAGGCCACTACTACTAGAGTTAGTAGGTCACTACTACTGGAGTTAGGTCACTACTTCTGGAGTTAGTAGGTCACTACTACTGGAGTTAGGTCACTACTTCTGGAGTTAGTAGGTCACTACTACTGGAGTTAGTAGGTCACTACTACTGGAGTTAGTAGGTCACTACTACTGGAGTTAGTAGGTCACTACTACTGGAGTTAGTAGGTCACTACCACTGGAGTTAGTAGGTCACTACTACTAGAGTTAGTAGGTCACTACTACTGGAGTTAGTAGGTCACTACTACTAGAGTTAGTAGGTCACTACTACTGGAGTTAGTAGGTCACTACTACTGGAGTTAGTAGGTCACTACTACTGGAGTTAGTAGGTCACTACTACTGGAGTTAGTAGGTCACTACTACTAGAGTTAGTAGGTCACTACTACTGGAGTTAGTAGGTCACTACTACTGGAGTTAGTAGGTCACTACTACTAGAGTTAGTAGGTCACTACTACTGGAGTTAGTAGGTCACTACTACTGGAGTTAGTAGGTCACTACTACTGGAGTTAGTAAGTCACTACTACTGGAGTTAGTAGGTCACTACTACTGGAGTTAGTAGGTCACTACTACTAGAGTTAGTAGGTCACTACTACTGGAGTTAGTAGGTCACTACTACTGGAGTTAGTAGGTCACTACTACTAGAGTTAGTAGGTCACTACTACTAGAGTTAGTAGGTCACTACTACTGGAGTTAGTAGGTCACTACTACTGGAGTTAGTAGGTCACTACTACTGGAGTTAGTAGGTCACTACTACTGGAGTTAGTAGGTCACTACTACTGGAGTTAGTAGGTCACTACTACTGGAGTTAGTAGGTCACTACTACTGGAGTTAGTAGGTCACTACTACTAGAGTTAGTAGGTCACTACTACTGGAGTTAGTAGGTCACTACTACTGGAGTTAGTAGGTCACTACTACTAGAGTTAGTAGGTCACTACTACTGGAGTTAGTAGGTCACTACTACTAGAGTTAGTAGGTCACTACTACTAGAGTTAGTAGGTCACTACTACTGGAGT
>NC_068437.1:54594638-54607138 GCF_023373465.1 Oncorhynchus keta | reverse complement strand
CACACACACACACACACACACACACACACACACACACACACACACACACACACACACACACACACACACACACACACACACACACACACACACACAGAGGGAGACATACACTCGCTCTCTCTGCAGAACACATCTAGGCATCTGTTAGGATGGAGATTGCATTAATGACTGCATGCGTGACTCGCTCCCAAAGTTCTCCCTGGGGAGAGGAGTGTGTGTGATGGCATGCTGTGTGTGGTATGTGTGTGTGTGTGTGTGTGTGTGTGTGTGTGTGTGTGTGTGTGTGTGTGTGTGTGTGTGTGTGTGTGTGTGTGTGTGTGTGTGTGTGTGTGTGTGTGTGTGTGTGTGTGTGTTGGACAGTTGTGGTTGTGCTACCTGTATTTAGTCACAGATCAGACACATTTTTTAAATAAATGAGAAGTAGAATTAGAGGGGAACGTACACACACACACACACACACACACACACACACACACACACACACACACACACACACACACACACACACACACACACACACACACACACACACACACACACACACAGTCATTTGTCTCGTTAGCACTAATTGAAAAGGAATGGAGCCCAGTCTGTAATTATACTGCTGGTGCTGATGATTCTGTGCCATCTGTTACCTCCAGTCAGGGGCAGGGTCGTATTCAGTTAGAACAAAACGACACTTCATGTTATCTCTAGGACCCTTTGGATGATAAATCAGAGCAAGATTTCGGAATGTAAGAAAAACATTTCACCTTCAGAGGTGAATTTATCAAACCTCTCGCGGTGAAAAAAAGTGTTTTGTTGTTAGGAGCTCTCCTCAAAAAATAGCATGTAATTTTCTCGCAGTAATAGTTACTGTAAATTGGACAGTGCAGTTATATTAACAAGAATTTAAGCTTTCAGCCGATATAAGACACTTATATGTACCGACATTTGTTGTTTCTCTAAAATCTGCGATCGTGACACAAGGCGCTGCATGATCGACAACTGTCCCTGTTGACGGAACGCCTTTCCCTATAACACCTTCAGTCTCCAATCCTTTATCTTATTTATTTATCCTTTATCTGATCTTCCCTGTTTTTGCTTTGCTTCCTGTGTTTATGTTTGGCTTTTATTTTGTTTGTCTCTCCTTGGACAGATCAGATGGGTGCTCATGGTGGGTGTCTTTTAGATTACAGTTGTTGTTGCTAGGCAACTTTCAGATAGGGTGCTCATGGTGGGTGTCTTTTAGATTACAGTTGTTGTTGCTAGGCAACTTTCAGATGGGTGCTCATGGTGGGTGTCTTTTAGATTAAAGTTGTTGTTGCTAGGCAACTTTCAGATGGGTGCTCATGGTGGGTGTCTTTTAGATTACAGTTGTTGTTGCTAGGCAACTTTCAGATGGGTGCTCATGGTGGGTGTCTTTTAGATTACAGTTGTTGTTGCTAGGCAACTTTCAGATGGGTGCTCATGGTGGGTGTCTTTTAGATTACAGTTGTTGCTAGGCAACTTTCAGATGGGTGCTCATGGTGGGTGTCTTTTAGATTACAGTTGTTGTTGCTAGGCAACTTTCAGATGGGTGCTCATGGTGGGTGTCTTTTAGATTACAGTTGTCGTTGCAACTTTCAGTGGACACCCCCTTGAAGTGTCTTTCAGAGCCCCTCCGAAAACCAGTTCCGGTTTGGTCAATGTCAGTGCTAACGTCCAGCGACTCTTTGTTAGTTCCCCCCTTCCGTTTGTGGAACATGTTTTGGGGGGTTTTCTTGCTGGGGAACGTAACACTTAGATAGTGGGATGTATTGTGGGTGGTTGGCTCTACGCCAATAACCACATACTCTGAGGGACTGTATACATTCAGCTATTTAAGGGACCACACTACTTTTCCCTCCATACTACTAGGACAGCTATCACTACTACTAGGACAGCTATCACTACTACTAGGACAGCTATCACTACTATTAGAACAGCTATCACTACTACTAGGACAGCTATCACTACTATTAGGACAGCTATCACTACTACTAGGACAGCTATCACTACTACTAGGACAGCTATCACTACTACTAGGACAGCTATCACTACTACTAGGACAGCTATCACTACTACTAGGACAGCTATCACTACTACTAGGACAGCTATCACTACTACTAGGACAGCTATCACTACTACTAGGACAGCTATCACTACTACTAGGACAGCTATCACTACTACTAGGACAGCTATCACTACTACTAGGATAGCTTTCACTACTACTAGGACAGCTATCACTACTATTAGGACAGCTATCACTACTACTAGGACATCTATCACTACTACTGGGCACAGTTACCACTACTACTAGGACAGCTATCACTACTACTGGGCACAGTTACCACTACTACTAGGACAGCTATCACTACTACTAGGATAGCTATCACTACTACTAGGACAGCTATCACTACTACTGGGCACAGTTACCACTACTACTAGGACAGCTATCACTACTACTAGGACAGCTATCACTACTACTAGGACAGCTATCACTACTACTAGGACAGCTATCACTACTACTAGGACAGCTATCACTACTACTAGGACAGCTATCACTACTACTAGGCGAGGACAGCTATCACTACTACTAGGACAGCTATCACTACTACTAGACAGCTATCAGCTATCACTACTACTAGGACAGCTATCACTGCTACTAGGCACAGCTATCACTACTACGAGGACAGCTATCACTACTACTAGGACAGCTATCACTACTGACTAGGACAGCTATCACTGCTACTAGAACAGCTATCACTACTACTAGGACAGCTATCACTACTACTAGGACAGCTATCACTACTACTAGGACAGCACAGCTATCACTACTACTAGGACAGCTATCACTGCTACTAGGACAGCTATCACT
This sequence comes from Oncorhynchus keta, assembly GCF_023373465.1. Lineage (NCBI taxonomy): Eukaryota > Metazoa > Chordata > Actinopteri > Salmoniformes > Salmonidae > Oncorhynchus > Oncorhynchus keta. The sequence goes on along the minus strand of NC_068437.1, from coordinate 54,604,260 downwards.
ACTACTAGGACAGCTATCACTACTACTAGGACAGCTATCACTACTACTAGGACAGCTATCACTACTACTAGAACAGCTATCACTACTACTAGGACAGCTATCACTACTACTAGGACAGCTATCACTACTACAGCTATCACTACTACTAGGACAGCTATCACTACTACTAGGACAGCTATCACTACTACTAGGCACAGCTATCACTACTACTAGGACAGCTATCACTACTACTAGGACAGCTATCACTACTACTAGGACAGCTATCACTACTACTAGGCACAGCTATCACTACTACTAGGACAGCTATCACTACTACTAGGACAGCTATCACTACTACTAGGACAGCTATCACTACTACTAGGACAGCTATCACTACTACTAGGACAGCTATCACTACTACTAGGACAGCTATCACTACTACTAGGACAGCTATCACTACTACTAGGACAGCTATCACTACTACTAGGACAGCTATCACTACTACTAGGCACAGCTATCACTACTACTAGGACAGCTATCACTACTACTAGGACAGCTATCACTACTACTAGGACAGCTATCACTACTACTAGAACAGCTATCACTACTACTAGGACAGCTATCACTACTACTAGGACAGCTATCACTACTACTAGGACAGCTATCACTACTACTAGGACAGCTATCACTACTACTAGGACAGCTATCACTAGCTATACTAGGACAGCTATCACTACTACTAGACAGACAGCTATCACTACTACTAGGACAGCTATCAGCTACTAGGACAGCTATCACTACTACTAGGACAGCTATCACTACTACTAGGACAGCTATCACTACTACTAGGACAGCTATCACTACTACTAGGACAGCTATCACTACTACTAGGACAGCTATCACTACTACTAGGACAGCTATCACTACTACTAGGACAGCTATCACTACTACTAGGACAGCTATCACTACTACTAGGACAGCTATCACTACTACTAGGACAGCTATCACTACTACTAGGACAGCTATCACTACTACTAGGACAGCTATCACTACTACTAGGACAGCTATCACTACTACTAGGACAGCTATCACTACTACTAGGACAGCTATCACTACTACTAGGACAGCTATCACTACTACTAGGACACTATCACTACTACTAGGACAGCTATCACTACTACTAGGACAGCTATCACTACTACTAGGACAGCTATCACTACTACTAGGACAGCTATCACAGCTATCACTACTACTAGGACAGCTATCACTACTACTAGGACAGCTATCACTACTACTAGGACAGCTATCACTACTACTAGGACAGCTATCACTACTACTAGGACAGCTATCACTACTACTAGGACAGCTATCACTACTACTAGGACAGCTACTACTACTAGGACAGCTATCACTACTACTAGGACAGCTATCACTACTACTAGGACAGCTATCACTACTACTAGGACAGCTATCACTACTACTAGGACAGCTATCACTACTACTAGGACAGCTATCACTACTACTACAGCTATCACTACTACAGCTATCACTACTACTAGGACAGCTATCACTACTACTAGGACAGCTACAGCTATCACTACTACTAGGACAGCTATCACTACTACTAGGACAGCTATCACTACTACTAGGACAGCTATCACTACTACTAGGACAGCTATCACTACTACTAGGACAGCTATCACTACTACTAGGACAGCTATCACTACTACTAGGACAGCTATCACTACTACTAGGACAGCTATCACTACTACTAGGACAGCTATCACTACTACTAGGACAGCTATCACTACTACTAGGACAGCTATCACTACTACTAGGACAGCTATCACTACTACTAGGACAGCTATCACTACTACTAGGACAGCTATCACTACTACTAGGACAGCTATCACTACTACTAGGACAGCTATCACTACTACTCACTACTACTAGGACAGCTATCACTACTACTAGGACAGCTACTCAGCTATCACTACTACTAGGACAGCTATCACTACTACTAGGACAGCTATCACTACTACTAGGACAGCTATCACTACTACTAGGACAGCTATCACTACTACTAGGACAGCTATCACTCTACTAGGACAGCTATCACTACTACTAGGACAGCTATCACTACTACTAGGACAGCTATCACTACTACTAGGACAGCTATCACTACTACTAGGACAGCTATCACTGCTACTAGGCTAGGACAGCTATCACTACTACTAGGACAGCTATCACTACTACTAGACAGACAGACAGCTATCACTACTACTAGGACAGCTATCACTACTACTAGGACAGCTATCACTACTACTAGGACAGCTATCACTGCTACTAGGCACAGCTATCACTACTACTAGGACAGGACAGCTATCACTACTACTAGGACAGCTATCACTACTACTAGGACAGCAATCACTACTACTAGGACAGCTATCACTACTACTAGGACAGCTATCACTACTACTAGGACAGCTATCACTACTACTAGGACAGCTAGCACTACTACTAGGACAGCTATCACTACTACTAGGCACAGCTATCACTACTACTAGGACAGCTATCACTACTACTAGGACAGCTATCACTACTACTAGGACAGCTAGCACTACTACTAGGACAGCTATCACTACTACTAGGACAGCTATCACTACTACTAGGACAGCTATCACTGCTACTAGGCACAGTGGGCTAAATGTGTTGAGCAACAGGGACACTGTTTGTTGCTCAAAGTCCCAGTGCTGATCTGAGAGGAACACGACAAAGGCCAGGTATTTACTACCTCTTTGTATTACGGTTGAAAACCCACGAAATGTTGCCAGGTCAAAGCAGTTCTGTGTGGAAGAGGAAGACGAAAATTCCTCCACAGCGACGAGATAAACGTTGTTTATTAAATAATACATGAAATAAGTATTTTTTTTTTAAATGTGATTTTTGATTTACTCAGGGTTCTCTTTATCTAATATTAGGTTGTGGTTATAGATCTGATAACAAGTGTCAATAATTTGCAAAACATTATTTTTTAATAGAAAATCAGAAAAGGGGCAAATACTTTTCACAGCTCTGTACTAACTCATGACCTGGACATCTCATCAGGTCTAACCCTGACCCCTGACCCCTGAGCCCCCATCCATTACACTGCAGGGTCTAATCAATATCCGCATGCCCCTGTCCTGGGATTCTAACCTCAGCTGTATGACATATCACACACCTGCTGTTAGAGTCTGGATCATTATCATTATCTTGATGAAATGGGACCATGAGATTGAAATAAGGAAGGTAGGTTGACATCAATTAAACTGGCACTATAAAATGAAATGGTACTATACTCTAGGGAGAAGGGGCTGTGATTTTTTTCTCTCATAGCTGTCTGTCTGTGGCCATATGTGTTCTGTTTTTACCTGATTGTCAAAGATAAATAGTACAAGTGTTTATTACACCTCCATGTATGTCCTTTACATCTCTTGCTAGTGCTCTTCAGATAGGTCTCCACTCTATCTCTTTCTCTCTATCTCTCTCTCTCTCCTCTCTATCTCTCTCCCTCTCTCTCTCTCTCTCTCCACTCTCTCTCTTACTCTCTCAATTCAATTCAAATCAAGGGGTTTATATTTTTTTGACTTATTCTTTTTGGTTAATGCCAGTTACAGTTACATAATTGAATAAACAGAGAGGGAGACTATAAACTTGGAAGGCTGGTGTTCCACTCCACTATAAATGTTTTTTTTTTCTCTCTCTCTCTCTCTCTCTCTCTCTCTCTCTCTCTCTCTCTCTCTCTCTCTCTCTCTCTCTCTCTCTCTCTCTCTCTCTCTCTCTCTCTCTCTCTCTCTCTCTATATATATATATATATATATATATATATATATATTCAAGGGGCTTTATTGGAATGGGAAACATATGTTAACATTGCCAAAGCAAGTGAGGTAGATAATATACAAAAGTGGAATAAACAATACAAATTAACAGTATATATATATTTACATACACTTAGGTTTCGAGTCATTAAACCTCGTTTTTCAAACACTCCACAAATGTCTTGTTAACAATCTATAGTTCACTGTATCACAATTCAAGTGGGTCAAAAGTTTACATACACTAAGTTGACTGTGCCTTAAAACAGCGTGGAAAATTGCAGAAAATGATGTCATGGCTTTAGAAGCTTCTGATAGGCTAATTGACATTATCTGAGTCAATTGGAGGTGTAACTGTGGATGTATTGCAAGTCCTACCTTCAAGCTCACTTTGTTTGTCATCAAAAATCAAAAGAAATCAGCCAAGACCTCAGAAAAAGAATTGTAGACCTCCACAAGGCTGGTTCATCATTGGGAGCAATTTCCAAATGCCTGAAGGTACCACGTTCATCTGTACAAACAATAGTACGCAAGTATAAACACCATGGGACCATGCAGCCGTCATACTGCTCAGGAAGAAGACGTGTTCTGTCTCCTAGAGATGAACGTACTTTGGTGTGAAAAGTGCATATCAATCCCAGAACAACAGCAAAGGACCTTGTGAAGATGGTGGAGGAAACAGGTTCAAAAGTATCTATATCCACAGTAAAACGAGTCCTGAAATAACCTGAAAAGCCGCTCAGTAAGGAAGAAGCCACTGCTCCAAAACCTAAAACAGCCAGACTATGGTTTGCAACTGCACATGGGGACAAATATTGTACATTTTGGAGAAATGTTCTCTGGTCTGATAAAACAAAAATGGAACTATTTGGCCAAAATGTTGCTCTGTCAGGAGGAATGGGCCAAAATTCACCCAATTTATTGTGGGAAGCTTGTGGACAGCTACCTGAAATGTTTGACCCAAGTTAAACAATTTAAAGGCAATGCTACCAAATACTAATTGAGTTTATGTAAACTTCTGACCCCCTGGAAATGTGATGAAAGAAATAAAAGCTGAAATAAATCCTTCTCTCTACTATTATTCTGACATTTGACATTCTTAAAATAAAGTGGTGATCCAAACTGACCTAAGACAGGTAATTTTTACTAGGATTAGTTGTCAAGAATTGTGAAAAACTGAGTTTAAATGTATTTGGCTAAGGTGTATGTAAACTGCAGACTTCAACTGTATATCTTTCTCTCTTTCTCTCTATCTTATACTCTCTCTATACCTTTCTCTCTCTCTCTATCTGCCTTTCCTGTCCCTCTCTATCTCTCTCTCTCTCTCTCCCTTCTCTCTCCCTCTCTCCCTTCTCTCTCCCTTCTCTCTCCCTCTCTATCTCTCTCTCTCCCTCTCTCCCTTCTCTCTCCCTTCTCTCTCCCTTCTCTCTCTCTCTCTCCCTTCTCTCTTCCTCTCTCCATTCTCTCCCCCTCTCTCCCTTCTCTCTCCCTCTCTCCCTTCTCTCTCCCTTCTCTCTCCCTCTCTATCTCTCTCTCTCCCTCTCTCCCTTCTCTCTCCCTTCTCTCTCCCTCTCTCCCTTCTCTCTTCCTCTCTCCATTCTCTCCCCCTCTCTCCCTTCTCTCATCCTTCTCTCTCCATTCTCTCTCCCTTCTCTCATCCTTCTCTCTCCCTCTCTCCCTTCTCTCTCCCTCTCTCTCCCTCTCTCCCTTCTCTCTCCCTCTCTCTCCCTCTCTCCCTTCTCTCTCCCTCTCTATCTCTCTCTCTCCCTTCTCTCCCCTCTCTCACTTCTCTCTCCCTTCTCTCTCACTTCTCTCTCCCTTCTCTCTCCCTTCTCTCATCCTTCTCTCCCTTCTCTCCATTCTCTCTCCATTCTCTCTCCATTCTCTCTCCCTTCTCTCTCCATTCTCTCTCCATTCTCTCTCCCTTCTCTCTCTATTTCTCTCTCTCATTACTCTATTCTCTGAATACACCACAATCACAGCTGGTCCTCCACATGGAAGATCAATCAAACAATTACACTGTGTTTGCGTGCCAAATAATAACCTATCCCTATATAGTGCACTACTTTTGACCAGGGCCCATAGGGTACTATATTGGAAGTAGGGTTAAAGAATGGATCCAAACGGATCTGGCACTGGGCTGTGTCCCTTCTGTAATTCACCATATTGATCAAGATTACCAACAGGATGCAGAGAGAGAGTGAGCTGTAAGACCAAAATGAGCTTTTAATTGTAATTGGGAAATGTATGAAGGGACGTGTCCTGGGGCATTAAGAGGAGAAGAGTGGAGAGCAGAGGAGACGAGATGTGTACTGGGACCTGAAGAGGAGAAGAGTGGAGAGCAGAGGAGACAAGATGTGTACTGGGGCCTGAAGAGGAGAAGAGTGGAGAGCAGAGGAGACGAGATGTGTACTGGGACCTGAAGAGGAGAAGAGTGGAGAGCAGAGGAGAGGAGATGTGTACTGGGACCTGGAGAGGAGAAGAGTGGAGAGCAGAGGAGACGAGATGTGTACTGGGACCTGAAGAGGAGAAGAGTAGAGAGCAGAGGAGAGGAGATGTGTACTGGGGCCTGAAGAGGAGAAGAGTGGAGAGCAGAGGAGACGAGATGTGTACTGGGGCCTGGAGAGGAGATGTGTACTGGGGCCTAGAGAGGAGATGTGTACTGGGGCCTGGAGAGGAGAAGAGTAGAGAGCAGAAGAGACGAGATGTGTACTGGGGCCTGGAGAGGAGAGGAGAGGAGAGGAGAGGAGAGGAGAGGAGACTTGTACTGGGCTCTGGAGAGGAGAGGAGAGGAGAGGAGAGGAGAGGAAACGTGTCCTGGGGAGTGGAGGCTACTGAAGCCCTGCGGAGAAGTGGTCATGTGTGTGTATATACGTGTCTGTAAATGAATGGTGTGTGAATCCATTACGTAGACTCACCATTAAGGTAGTAGTAGTTATATATAAGTACACAGCATGTGTGGTGCATGCGGGTAGTGTGTGTGTGTGTGTGTGTGTGTGTGTGTGTGTGTGTGTGTGTGTGTGTGTGTGTGTGTGTGTGTGTGTGTGTGTGTGTGTGTGTGTGTGTGTGTGTGTGTGTGTGTGTGTGTGCGTGCGTTGTTAGCGAGTAGCTGTCAGATAGGCTCCTGAGGGGTTCTCATACCCGACAGGAACATGTAATCAAACAAGAGACGGGAGATTACACACTGTAACGCCTCGGGACGCTAATGACAGCCTGTCTGTCTGCATGTGCCCATAGATGTGTGTCTGTGGTGGGGGGGTAGTGTAATGGTATGTTAGTGCCCATAGATGTGTGTCTGTGGTGGTGGTGGTGGTGGGGGGGGTAGTGTAATGGTATGTTAGTGCCCATAGATGTGTGTCTGTGGTGGGGGGGTAGTGTAATGGTATGGTAGTGCCCATAGATGTGTGTCTGTGGTGGTGGCGGGGGGGGGTAGTGTAATGGTATGTTAGTGCCCATCCCCCTCCCTCCTCTCCATCTCCCTCCCTCCTCTCATCCCCCTCCGTCCTCTCCATCTCCCTCCCTCCTCTCCATCTCCCTCCCTCCTCTCATCCCCCTCCCTCCTCTCCATCTCCCTCCCTCCTCTCATCCCCCTCCCTCCTCTCCATCTCCCTCCCTCCTCTCATCCCCCTCCCTCCTCTCCATCTCCCTCCCTCCTCTCCATCTCCTCCCTCCTCTCCATTCCCCTCCCTCCTCTCCATCTCCCTCCCTCCCTCCTCTCCATCTCCCTCCCTCCTCTCATCCCCTCCCTCCTCTCCATCTCCCTCCCTCCTCTCATCCCCCTCCTTCCTCTCCATCTCCCTCCCTCCTCTCCATCTCCCTCCCTCCTCTCCATCCCCTCCCTCCTCTCTATCCCCCTCCCTCCACTCCATCTCCCTCCCTCCTCTCCATCTCCCTCCCTCCTCTCATTCCCCTCCCTCCTCTCCATCTCCCTCCCTCCTCTCTATCTCCCTCCCTCCTCTCATCTCCCTCCCTCCTCTCATTCCCCTCTCTCCTCTCATCTCCCTCCCTCCTCTCATCCCCCTCCCTCCTCTCCATCTCCCTCCCTCCTCTCATCCCCCTCCCTCCTCTCCATCTCCCTCCCTCCTCTCATCCCCCTCCCTCCTCTCCATCTCCCTCCCTCCCCTCATCCCCTCCCTCCTCTCCATCCCCCTCCCTCCTATCCATCTCCCTCCCTCCACTCCATCTCCCTCCCTCCTCTCATTCCCCTCTCTCCTCTCATCTCCCTCCCTCCTCTCATCCCCCTCCCTCCTCTCATCTCCCTCCCTCCTCTCATCCCCCTCCCTCCTCTCCATCCCCTCCCTCCTCTCATCCCCCTCCCTCCTCTCCATCCCCCTCCCTCCTCTCCATCTCCCTCCCTCCCTCCCTCCTCTCCATCTCCCTCCCTCCTCTCCATCTCCTCCCTCCTCTCCATCTCCCTCCCCCTCTCCATCTCCTCCCCCTCTCATCCCCCTCCCTCCCTCTCCATCTCCCTCCCTCCTCTCCATTTCCCTCCCTCCTCTCTATCTCCCTCCCTCCACTCCATCTCCCTCCCTCCTCTCTATCCCCCTCCCTCCACTCCATCTCCCTCCCTCCTCTCCATCTCCCTCCCTCCTCTCTATCTCCCTCCCTCCTCTCTATCCCCTCCCTCCACTCCATCTCCCTCCCTCCTCTCCATCTCCCTCCCTCCTCTCATTCCCCTCCCTCCTCTCCATCTCCCTCCCTCCTCTCTATCTCCCTCCCTCCTCTCATCTCCCTCCCTCCTCTCATTCCCCTCTCTCCTCTCATCTCCCTCCCTCCTCTCATCCCCCTCCCTCCCTCTCCATCTCCCTCCCTCCTCTCATCCCCCTCCCTCCTCTCCATCTCCCTCCCTCCTCTCATCCCCCTCCCTCCTCTCCATCTCCCTCCCTCCTCTCATCCCCATCCCTCCTCTCCATCCCCCTCCCTCCTCTCCATCTCCCTCCCTCCACTCCATCTCCCTCCCTCCTCTCCATCTCCCTCCCTCCTCTCATTCCCCTCCCTCCTCTCTATCTCCCTCCCTCCTCTCATCTCCCTCCCTCCTCTCATTCCCCTCTCTCCTCTCATCCCCTCCCTCCTCTCCATCTCCCTCCCTCCTCTCATCTCCCTCCCTCCTCTCATTCCCTCCCTCCTCTCATCCCCCTCCCTCCTCTCCATCTCCCTCCCTCCTCTCATCCCCATCCCTCCTCTCCATCCCCCTCCCTCCACTCCATCTCCCTCCCTCCTCTCATTCCCTCCCTCCTCTCATTCCCCTCCCTCCTCCTCCATCTCCCTCCCTCCTCTCATCTCCCTCCCTCCTCTCATTCCCCTCTCTCCTCTCATCTCCCTCCCTCCTCTCATTCCCCTCCCTCCTCACATCCCGATCCCTCCTTTCCATCCCCCTCCCTCCCTCTTCAGTCATCTCTGTCCTCTCTCTTTTCACCACTTACGTATAGTATACACCCTTCTTTCGTCTCTATCCTCCTGTTCCCTCTCTCTCCCATCTCTCCGATCTGCCCCCCTTCACTAATGAGAGAGCGGAGGATGACACTCGTTTTGAGATGACGAATGACTGCTGTCCCAGAATCAACAGGCAGATACACGTGCAGAGATGTTAAGGGACTAATAGCTTTCTTTCCCCCTTAAGAAAGTCCAATTGACATTTAGAGGTGTGTGTGTGTGTGTGTGTGTGTGTGTGTGTGTGTGTGTGTGTGTGTGTGTGTGTGTGTGTGTGTGTGTGTGTGCGTGCGTGCGTGTCTGTGTGTGTCTGTGTGTGTGTGTCTCCTGTAATGAGAGACACACTGTGGTTC
>NC_068437.1:54579638-54589638 GCF_023373465.1 Oncorhynchus keta | reverse complement strand
CGTGTATATGGGTAAGATAGTCTAGCTAGCAAAATGTTCAGAAATTACACATTTCAAATTTTGTCAGAATGTCATTTTCATTTAAAGTTAAACTGTACTGTTAGGTAGCTAGCTAATGTTACGTGTATGATCTGTGTAGTAATATTATTTGTATCTCAGAGCCATTTGCATTGCTAGTTATAGCCTAATGTTAGTTAGCTAACATTGAACCTGGTTGGTTAGCTACCTGCATATTCATGCAGGGTAGTAACATTGTGAGTTGGGATTATGGTTCATTGGGATTATGGTTCATTGGGATTATGGTTCATTGGGATTATGGTTCATTGGGATTATGGTTCATTGCTAGAGCGCAGAATAACTGACCAATTTACAAACACTCAACACTCGTTGAATATGACCAGTGTCAGTAAACATTGGCAAAAAAAAGCATAATTCATTTTTTGCCAGCAGCACAGTTACAGTCACCAATGCTCTGGATAATGTAAAAAACATCCTAACCAGCTCTGTTAGGGCGAGTAAAATGGTCAGAGTGAGGTGTTCTCTCATTTTTGTCTGGAAGTAGCTTGGGTGCCTTTAAAAATATATATTTTACCTTTATTTAAGTAGGCAAGTCAGTTAAGATCAAATTCTTATTTTCAATGAGGGCCTAGGAATAGTGCCTTGTTAAGGAGCAGAACATTTTCTGCAGGAGCAGATTTTGACCTTGTCAGCTCAAGGATTTGATCTTGCAACCTTTCGTCTACTCGTCCAACGCTCTAACCACTAGGCTACCAGCCACCCCTTTGAGGCCAGAACACTCGGATCAACCCCTACTCCTCGGCCAGAGAGTCCAGTGTGCGCTCTGAACGCTCTGATGGGGAAACTCTCTGAAATAACAAATGGACAATCTGACAACGCTCTCTGAGCGCACTCTGGCACTCCAGATAAAATTTACGACATACCCGTAGTATAAACCAGCCTTTAGTCTTGAAATCTTTGGTTGTTTAGTAGATGGCCTCACAGGTGAATCCATAAAGAGATTGGTGGGGCTAAAGCTTTAGAGGGTGTGAATGATGCTGAATGGGTGGGGCTAAAGCTTTAGAGGGTGTGAACGATGCTGAATGGGTGGAGCTAAAGCTTTAGAGGGTGTAAACGATGCTGAATGGGTGGGGCTAAAGCTTTAGAGGGTGTGAACGATGCTGAATGGGTGGGGCTAAAGCTTTAGAGGGTGTGAACGATGCTGAATGGGTGGGGCTAAAGCTTTAGAGGGTGTGAACGATGCTGAATGGGTGGGGCTAAAGCTTTAGAGGGTGTGAACGATGCTGAATGGGTGGGGCTAAAGCTTTAGAGGGTGTGAATGATGCTGAATGGGTGGGGCTAAAGCTTTAGAGGGTGTGAACGATGCTGAATGGGTGGGGCTAAAGCTTTAGAGGGTGTGAACGATGCTGAATGGGTGGGGCTAAAGCTTTAGAGGGTGTGAACGATGCTGAATGGGTGTGGCTAAAGCTTTAGAGGGTGTGAACGATGCTGAATGGGTGGGGCTAAAGCTATAGAGGGTGTGAACGATGCTGAATGGGAGGGGCTAAAGCTTTAGAGGGTGTGAACGATGCTGAATGGGTGGGGCTAAAGCTATAGAGGGTGTGAACGATGCTGAATGGGAGGGGCTAAAGCTTTAGAGGGTGTGAACGATGCTGAATGGGTGGGGCTAAAGCTTTAGAGGGTGTGAACGATGCTGAATGGGTGGGGCTAAAGCTTTAGAGGGTGTGAATGATGCTGAATGAATGTAGACAAAGAAGAGCTCTCCAGTAGGTGTACCAAAACATTCAAGGGACATTTTCTCAAAAGTGGGATTACAAGTTGATCAACTTTCAAAGCAGAATTACTTTCCCATTGTTCCTCAACTGTAGTGTACGATATATTATTTTCTAACTCTGAGTCTCTGATTTTATCCCACGTAAAAAACACTATTTCAAATTTTGCTGCATAAGACCGAAAATCGAGCCGGTTGTTCTCATATATAGACAGGTGTGTGCCTTTCCAAATCATGTCCAATCAATTGAATGTACCACAGGTGGACTCCAAATCAAGTTGTGGAAACATCTCAAAGATAGAAACAGGATACACCTGAGCTCAATTTCGAGTCTCATGGCCTCAGGGCCTGAATACTTATGTAAAGAAGGTATTTCTGTTTTTGTTTTTTTATGAATGAGCAAACATGTCTAAAAACCAGTTTTTGCTTTGGGGTTATGGGGTATTGTGGGTAGATTGATGAGAGAGAAAAAAACAATGTAATCTATTTCAGAATAAGGCTGTAACGTAACAAAATGTGGAAAAAGTCAAAGGGTCTGAATACTTTCTGAATGCACCGTAAATCAACGTTCTCAGACCACAGGGGGAAGTGACAGGCTCTCTTGATAGGTTAGTTATCAGGCCATCTCAATGACTGCACCGTATATAAACTGAGTGCACAAAACACCAGGAAGAAACAGCCCTTTTTACATCAGCAGATGTCACAAAGTGCTTATATAGAAACACAACCTAAAACCCCAAACACAAAGAAATGAAGATGATGTTGAACAGAGAGATCTACACTTAGTATACCAAACATTAAGAAAACCTTCCTGATATTGAGTTGCACCCCCTTTTGCCCTCAGAACAGCCTCAATTAGTCTGGGCATGGACTGTGGTGTTGAAAGCATTCCACAGGGATGCTGGCCCATGTTGACTCCAATGCTTCCCACAGTTTTGTCAAGTTTTCTGAACGTCCTTTGAGTGGTGGAACATTCTTGATACACACGGGAAACTATTGCGCCTGAAAAACCCAGCAGCGTTGCAATTCTTGACACAAACCGGTGCGCCTGGCACCTACTACCATACCCCGTCCAAATGCACATAAATATTTTGTCTTGCACATTTCACCCTCTGAATCGCACACATACACAATCCATGTCTCAATTGTCTCAAGGCTTAAAAATCATTCTTTAACCCCCTGTCTCCTCCCGTTCATCTAAGCTGATTTGAAGTTGATTAAACAGGTGACATCATTAAGGGATCATAGCGTTCACCTGAATTCACCTGGTCAGTCTACGTCATGGAAATAGTTTTGTACACTCAGTGTATATAATATATTTTGGGTTAAAGTAGATGGGAGACATGTAGCATAGTACAGCACAGATGGTGTTTCGGTAAGACAGCTAGAGATGTTTGAGTGTCCTCTATTGCCAGCTTAATTTCAGCTTATGCTAAACTCAGCTATTTCTCTGAGCTGTACAGTTTGTGACCAGTGCTCCTCGTCATAGCAGTTCCTCCTACTAACATATTGACAGTGCTTTCCCTTCATGCAGTCTGAGTAGCTGTAATTACTTGTTTACAAGGAAGCAGACTCTTCCTTATTCAACTACTCCTCTAACAGATCACTTCTGACACACACACACACACTTCCCGAGTGAGGTTTGCAATCTTAGGAAAATGAAGTGGGTTCTTGGAGACGTAGGCTAACGCTGCGTCAAAACAGTTATTCACCAAGCCATTAGTGTTAGGCTGCTACAACTCTTAGAATAAAACGTTCCAAAAGGGTTCTTCGGCTGTCCCCATAGGAACAACCTTTTTGGTTCCAGGTAGAACCCTTTTTGGTTCCAGTTAGAACCCTTTTTGGTTCCAGTTAGAACCCTTTTTGGTTCCAGGTAGAACCCTTTTTTGTTTCAGGTAGAACCCTTTTTGGTTCCAGGTAGAACCCTTTTTGGTTCCAGGTAGAACCCTTTTTGGTTTCAGGTAGAACCTTTTTTGGTTTCAGGTAGAACCCTTTTTGGTTCCAGGTAGAACCCTTTTTGGTTCCAGGTAGAACCTTTTTTCTAAGAGAGCAGTGTTAGGCCAGAACTGCCATGGCTAGTGCCAGTGGTTTCATTGAGACAGTTCACAGTAGAAGAGACCCAGACTACTCAGCTGGATGGACCTTTTCTACATGCCTAGAGCCCTCACTCCTCACGGCTGAATGAAGCTGGCGTTGCAGAGCATTACAGAGCTTTGCAGAACCTCTCCAGTAAAGAGTGTATGAGAGAGACTTAAAAAAAAACGTTGTGTCTTTCTTTCATGATGCAACCTCATTTCATTTCATGAAATATCCACAGCACTGCACATTCACCTTGCCCTCTACCCCACGATACAAAACAACACCACACATCACAGTAACCAAAAACCTCAATACTTCTACAGCCGTAATCAGAAAACACCTGAATCACAGTTTCACTCATGACACAGAAAGGACACCCCTGTCTGACTCCTGGGTCGACCCGCACGAACCAGCTGTTAGTGGCCAGGGCTCCATGTAGAACCCTCCCTGACCTCTTTGGTACTGGGAGTTTGTAGAGCCCCCTCCATCTAAAACCCACCAAACTCTCGGCCCACATACCCCTTTGCCAATGGCCAATGTTGTGCCTGATGTTCCTTACCTTAATGCAGAGGTTGTAGAGGGCTTTACCTCCCACCCCCTCAAACTCCCCCAGGCTCGGATTTTAAAAATCTAACAAGTCCTCCAGACCCCCTTGCCAGTCCCCAGTCTCTGACGTCACCTGCAGTGGTGGATACATTGGTGGCCCCTCCCCCTTTGTCCGCTCAAACACACCCCTTACCGGCTCAGACAGTACCTCCTGGACCTCCCCCAGGAATCTCCCAGCAGCCTAATATATGTTAGTCCTGTTTGTTGTGCCAGGACTTTCAGAGTTTTCCACCCCTCCTCCCCCAGCAGCCGCAGGTCACCCAGCCTTAGTATAACCGCTGCTATCAGTCGCCTCTTCAGGGTGGCCGACTGAACCGATCTCAAAAGGATGGCTGGGTTGTGGAAGATGGGCTCCTCCCACAGCCCAGGCTCCACACCCCCTTCCCGTGTGGGCCTTAATAACAGCTGCCAGGGCCTCAGCACCAAAAAGAGCTAAAGTCAGAGAGAACTGCTGTACTCAGTCTCTCCAGTCTCATGAGGAACAGCTGCTGGGTCCAACTCTAATCCGCCAGCTCTCTTCAGCAGCATGCTGGTTCCCTCCAGCCGACATCAGTATGGTACAGCGGTCTCTGTGCCGCCTTTAGTCGGAATGCAGCCACCCTGCTCTCCAGTTCCACCAGGCCCTGTCCTCCTTCATGTCAGACCAGAAAAAAATCCAACAGCTTGCATTGCAGGTCTGCGAACAGACAGGAAGTGGGGTTGAGGACAGCCAGTTTATGCCACAGGGAAGATTCTGCCAGGTTGTTGATTATCAGCACCCTCCCTCTATATGGCACTTGGGACAGGAGCCACCCCCACCTGGCCAGTCTTGATACCACAGCCTGTGACAGCCCCTCCCAGTTCTTCCTGACACACCTCTCTGAGCCCAGATACACCCCCAAAATGTTAAGCCCTTCATTGCCCCACTGCAAACCCCTTGGAAGCAGAGGGTGGGCCCTATCCCTCTATCCCTCCATGCCCCACATAACAGAGCTTTGCTCTTTCCCCAGTTCACCTTATCTGACGGAGCTTCCTCGTACACCTTCAGACTAGCCTCTAGTGCCTGCATATCCTGTCCATCCCTGACCATCACAGAAACGTGATCTGCATGTGCCAACACTGCTATGCCTGTCAACACACCAATGCCTGTCCAGCACACTCCCTGCAGTCTCCTGCGTAGGAGGCCCAGAAAAGGCTCAATGGCTAATGTATATATCTGCCTCGATAGAGGGCATCCTTGTCTAATGCCCCATCTCACCCAGACTGGCCTACTGAGCCGTCCTCCCACCTTGACCATACATGACACCCCAGCATACAACATCTTCACACAAGCCAAAAATCTTTCCCCAAACTGAATCACATTAAACAGATACTCATGGTCCACTCTATCAAAAGCATTCTCTTGGTCTGAAGAGACCAGTCCAAAGTTCACATTAGAACCTCTCGACAAGTCCAACGCGTCCATAATTAAGAACAAGTTGTCCGTGATTGAGCGTCCCGGTACACAATATGTCTGGTCCTTGTGTAATATTGAGCAGATGGGACTTCAGTCTGTTAGAGAGGACCTTGGCAAATATCTTGTTGTCCGCACAGAGCAATGCCATAGGCCTCCAGTTCTTAAGTTCACACAAGTCCCCTTTTTGGGCAGGAGAGTCAGAACCGCCCGATGGCAGCTAATCGGCAACTCTCCTACCCCGACTCACTCCCTCAACATGCAAAAGAAATCCTGTCCAATTATTCCCCAGAATTTTTTATAAAAACTCCACTGGTAGTCCATCGACCCCCAGTGCACGGCCGGGGAACACCTGGGTTATGGTCTTTGCCAGTTCATGGGACAACAGGGGAATGTCCATTTCATACCTCTGTGCTAGAGTGAGCTTAGGGAGTTTGGAAAACAAAACCTGAGCACACATAGGATCACACAGTTCTGCCCTATACAACTCAGTATAAAACTCCACAGTCTCCACAGAGGTCACACGCCCATCTGATAGCTGCAGACAATGCATAACCTTGGCTTCACCACTCTGTCTTTCCAAACCAAAGACGAAGGAGCTCTTGAGCATGGAGAACCTAACTCTTACAAGTGCTCCCTTTGCTTTAACCTGGAAGAAATGGCCTACGTAATTCAGCTAAATTAGCTTGGAGGCCTACATTGCCTTACCCCACCAGCTCTACCTCCACTTCACTTATACTACACTCGAGTTCCCCCTATAATCTTATAGCCTCTGAGGACAAGAGAGCTGTATACTGTTCACAGAAAAGCCGAATTTCGACTTTTCCCACCCACCATTGACTCAGAGAGTCATACTCCTCTCTTCGTTGCCCCCCACCTTTCCCAAAACGTCTGGAAACCAGAGCAAAATGTGGCATCTTGTAAGAGTTTTACATTAACTTCTTGCGTCGAGCCATCCCGGATCCGGTATCGTGACTACAGCCTCAATCTCATTACCACAACGCAATGTTAACTATTCATGAAAATCGCAAATGAAATGAAATGAATCTATTTGCTCTCAAGCTTAGCCTTTTGTTAACAACACTGTCATCTCAGATTTTCAAAAATATGCTTCTCTACCATAGCAAACTAGCATTTAGCATTTAGCGTTAGCATTTAGCATTAGCATTTAGCGTTAGCATCAGCAGACATTTTCACAAAAACCAGCAAAAACATTCAATAAATAATTTACCTTTGAAGAACTTTGGATGTTTTCAATGAGGAGACTCTCAGTTAGATAGCAAATGTTCTGTTTTTTCTGAAATATTTTTTGTGCAGGAGAAATCGGTCAGTTTGGTGCGTCACGTTTGGCTACCAAAAAAAAATGAAAATTCAGTTCTCCAAACGCCAAACTTTTTTCCAAATTAACTCCATAATATCGACTGAAACATGGCAAACGTTGTTTAGAACCAATCCTCAAGGTGTTTTTCACATATCTCTTCAATGTGGTATCGATCCTGGAAGTGTGCTTCTCTGTCTGTATGCCATGGCCAAATAAGTGTTACTGACAATTGCGCACCAATTTAGACAAAAGACACCGGACGGCCCCCTGGCAAATGTAGTCTCTTATGGCCAATCTTCCAATGATATGCCTACAAATACGCCACAATGCTGCAGACATCTTGGATGAACGGCAGAGCGCATAAGCTCATTCCCAGCATACTCACAGCCATATAAGGAGACGTTAGTTAACACAGCTTCAAAAATCCTGTTCATTTCCTGTTAGAAGTTGCATCTTGGTTTTGCCTGTAGCATTAGTTCTGTGGCACTCACAGATAATATCTTTGCAGTTTTGGAGACGTCAGAGTTTTGTCTTTCCAAGGCTGTCAATTCCATGCATAGTCGAGCATCTTTTCGTGACAAAATATTGCGCTTAAAACAGGCACGTCTTTTTATCCAATAATGACATAGCACCCCCATAGCTTCAACTGGTTAAACCTCCAATAGGATGTGTGCCAAGGCTCTGGTGAAATAGACAGTCGAGCCATGGTTATGTGGGGATCCGAAAACCACACCGGTAGAAGGGTAGCTTCCAACAGCCTATTGCTCTGATTCCTGGACATGTCAAACGGACCGAGTCGGGCTGCACTCACTCTAGCCCCAACTTATTGAAAAGACTGTGACCTCAACAAAAAAAATCTGAATGGTTTGTCCTCGGGGTTTTGCCTGCTAAATAAGTTATGTTATACTCACAGGCGTGATGCCAACCGTTTTAGAAACCTCAGAGTGTTTTCTATCCAATACTAATAATAATATGCATTTATTAGGATCTGGGACAGAGTAGGAGGCAGTTCAGTTTGGGCACGCTATTTAACCAAAAGTGAAAATGCTGCCCCCTAAACCCAACCAGGTTAACGGCATCTGCCTGAAAACTTGCCGACAGTAAAAAAACGCTACCAAAACAACTCAGCTCTTTCCTGATTTGATCATCCGTAATAAACAGAGGCAGATTCGCAACTACCACCCTAGTTGAAGGAGTAGAAAGAGGAGAAATCAGCACCAACACATCCCTTACCAATATTCCACTAGCAATCAGCCTACCCACCAAATGTACTATTTTCACGAACACAACCACAGCTTTGTTCATTCTGGATGAAGAATGTTTAAA
This sequence comes from Oncorhynchus keta, assembly GCF_023373465.1. NCBI lineage: Eukaryota > Metazoa > Chordata > Actinopteri > Salmoniformes > Salmonidae > Oncorhynchus > Oncorhynchus keta. The sequence continues at coordinate 54,581,085 of NC_068437.1, read as the reverse complement.
TTCAGCTCCTACCTGTTTGCCGACTGTGAGCATAACCTCCTCCATCTTAACTTCATTCTAAGGAACACACCTGAACCCATGCCGTAACGACAGCATCTCCTCCGCGCTAGGCTGCGAAGCCATCGCGCGTACCACACAGTTCAAACCACAGGAAACTAAAACTCTGTCTTCTTCCTCCCTAACTTAAAATTAAAACCGGGGGTACCGTTAAACTAACAGTGCGTTAACATTGTGCCATTGAAGAGAAAAATTGAAAGAAAAGACCCAAGGAAAGAATCAAGAAAATAAGGAAGGACAGAGCCCTCCACACGGCCTCTCAACTACCAAACACTCCAAGCATGCACTGAGAGAGAGAGACAGAGATGTGTGAAGGTTGCAGAGAGAGAGATATTAAACAGCAGGCTCTGCTCCCACTTACTGGTCTGAGGCCAAACCACACAGCTAACAACATTTGACACTTTTTGGAACACAAAGCCGTCAGTATCTCACTAACACAGACATTGTCATCCTACAAGATACCTGGTATAGAGGAGATGGATCCACTGGTTGCCCTCTAGGTTACAGAGAGCAGGTCCCATCCACCAAACTACCAGGAGTAAAACAGGGAAGAGACTCGGGGGGGGGGGCATGTACTAGTCTGTGGCAACCTAAATGCCAGAACTGGACAAGAGCCTGACACCCTCAGCACACAGGTGGACAAACATCTACCTGGAGGTTGCAGCATTCCCTCCCCCATATGCCCCCCTAGGCACAACTATGACAACATAACCAACATAAACAGGTCACAACTCCTCTGCACGCAACAGCTCTGCACCCCTGTCAGATCACAGCAAAATCACAGTCTACTTGAACAGAGCAATACTCAATCATGAGGAAACAAATCCAGAGGAACTTTATAATGTTAAGAAATGCTATAGATGGAAGGAAAATAGTTTGGAAACCTACCAAAAAACAATTAGGCAACAACAAACTTCCTGTACAAACTTCCTGGACAAAATTTACTGGAATAATTCCCTGGACAAAATGTTTCACTATAAAAGTGAAGGTGTAAACTTGGTTGTAGAAAATCTTAATAGTATATTTGACCTCTCAGCTTCCCTATCAAACAAAAAAAATCAAGCAGAATACCTAAGGAAATTAACAACAATGACAAATGGTTGGATGAAGAATGTAAAAACGTAAGAAAGAAATTGAGAAACCTGTCCAACTAAAAACATTGAGACCTGAGCCTACTCCTTCACTATGATGAGAAACCTGTCCAACTAAAAACATTGAGACCTGAGCCTACTCCTTCACTATGATGAGAAACCTGTCCAACTAAAAACATTGAGACCTGAGTCTACTCCTTCACTATGATGAGAAACCTGTCCAACTAAAAACATTGAGACCTGAGTCTACTCCTTCACTATGATGAGAAACCTGTCCAACTAAAAACATTGAGACCCGA
>NC_068437.1:54569638-54574638 GCF_023373465.1 Oncorhynchus keta | reverse complement strand
GACATGTAGAGTCCAATCTGTCCCAATACCAGCCCTGAGAGTGACATGCAGAGTACTATATCAATCTGTCCCAATACAAGCCCTGAGAGTGACATGTAGAGTCCAATCTGTCCCAATACCAGCCCTGAGAGTGACATGGAGAGTCCAATCTGTCCCAATACCAGCCCTGAGAGTGACATGGAGAGTACTATATCAATCTGTCCCAATACCAGCCCTGAGAGTGACATGTAGAGTCCAAACTGTCCCAATACCAGCCCTGAGAGTGACATGTAGAGTACTATATCAATCTGTCCCAATACCAGCCCTGAGAGTGACATGGAGAGTACTATATCAATCTGTCCCAATACCAGCCCTGAGAGTGACATGGAGAGTACTATACCAATCTGTCCCAATACCAGCCCTGAGAGTGACATGGAGAGTACTATATCAATCTGTCCCAATACCAGCCCTGAGAGTGACATGGAGAGTACTTTACCAATCTGTCCCAATACCAACCCTGAGAGTGACATTGAGAGTCCAAGCTGTCCCAATACCAGCCCTGAGAGTGACATGGAGAGTCTACTCTGTCCCAATGCCAGCCCTGGGAGTGACAATGGAGAGTACTATATCAATCTGTCCCAATGCCAGCCCTGAGAGTGACATGGAGAGTGTAATCTGTCCCAATGCCAGCCCTGAGAGTGACATGGAGAGTACTATATCAATCTGCCCCAATACCAGCCCTGAGAGTGACATGTAGAGTCCAATCTGTCCCAATACCAGCCCTGAGAGTGACATGCAGAGTACTATATCAATCTGTCCCAATACAAGCCCTGAGAGTGACATGTAGAGTACTATATCAATCTGTCCCAATACCAGCCCTGAGAGTGACATGGAGAGTACTATATCAATCTGTCCCAATACCAGCCCTGGGAGTGACATGGAGAGTCCAAACTGTCCCAATACCAGCCCTGAGAGTGACATGCAGAGTACTATATCAATCTGTCCCAATACCAGCCCTGAGAGTGACATGGAGAGTACTATATTAATCTGTCCCAATACCAGCCCTGAGAGTGACATGGAGAGTACTATATCAATCTGTCCCAATACCAGCCCTGAGAGTGACATGGAGAGTACTATATTAATCTGTCCCAATACCAGCCCTGAGAGTGACATGTAGAGTACTATATCAATCTGTCCCAATACCAGCCCTGAGAGTGACATGTAGAGTCCAAACTGTCCCAATACCAGCCCTGAGAGTGACATGTAGAGTACTATATCAATCTGTCCCAATACCAGCCCTGAGAGTGACATGGAGAGTACTATATCAATCTGTCCCAATACCAGCCCTGAGAGTGACATGGAGAGTACTATACCAATCTGTCCCAATACCAGCCCTGAGAGTGACATGGAGAGTACTATATCAATCTGTCCCAATACCAGCCCTGAGAGTGACATGGAGAGTACTATATTAATCTGTCCCAATACCAGCCCTGGGAGTGACATGGAGAGTACTATATCAATCTGTCCCAATACCAGCCCTGAGAGTGACATGGAGAGTACTATATCAATCTGTCCCAATACCAGCCCTGGGAGTGACATGGAGAGTCCAAACCGAGCAAAGTTTCCTTCCTCAAATGGAGGATTAGTATTCAAGCAGGCATTTAAAGATACCAGAAGGGCTCAAGCCACTTCAGAAACTTCATGTGCTAAGACTCAGCTTTGAGGAGCAGGAGAAATTAAAGCTATCTAAAGCAGGGTTATGATCCACAGAGAAGGAGATGGAGGGAGGGAGGGAGGGAGCAGAAGAGAGAGAAGGAGAGGGAGGGAGGGAGCAGAAGAGAGAGAAGGAGAGGGAGGGAGGGAGGGAGGGAGGGAGGGAGGGAGGGAGGGAGGGAGGGAGGGAGGGAGGGAGAAGGAGAGGGAGGGAGATAAGAGAGAGAGGGAGTGTTAAATTTCTCCATCACTCCTCTCGCTCCATCACTCCTCTCCTCATCACTCCTCTCTCTCTCTCCATCACTCCTCTCCTCATCACTCTTCTCTCTCTCTCCATCACTCCTCTCCTCATCACTCCTCGCTCGCTCCATCACTCCTCTCCTCTCTCTCTCCATCAATCCTCTCCTCATCACTCCTCTCTCTCTCTCTCCATCACTCCTCTCCTCATCACTCTTCTCTCGCTCCATCACTCCTCTCCTCATCACTCCTCTCTCTCTCTCCATCACTCCTCTCCTCATCACTCCTCTCTCTCTCTCCATCACTCCTCTCCTCATCACTCGTCTCTCTCTCTCCATCACTCCCCTCCTCATTACTCCTCTCTCTCTCCATCACTCCTCTCCTCATCACTCCTCTCTCTCTCTCCATCACTCCTCATCACTCCTCTCTCTCTCTCCATCACTCCTCTCCTCATCACTCCTCTCTCTCTCCATCACTCCTCTCCTCATCACTCCATCACTCCTCTCCTCATCACTCTTCTCTCGCTCCATCACTCCTCTCCTCTCTCTCTCCATCACTCCTCTCCTCATCACTCCACTCTCTCTCTCCATCACTCCTCTCCTCATCACTCCTCTCTCTCTCTCTCTCTCTCTCCATCACTCCTCTCCTCATCACTCCTCTCTCTCTCTCCATCACTCCTCTCCTCATCACTCCTCTCTCTCTCTCCATCACTCCTCTCCTCATCACTCCTCTCTCGCTCCATCACTCCTCCCCTCATCACTCCCCTCTCACTCCATCACTCCTCCCCTCTCTCTCACCAATCACTCCATCACTCCTCCCCTCTCTCTCACCAATCACTCCATCACTCCTCTCCTCTTCCAGCATCCACTCCTCTCCTCTCTCTGTCTCCATCACTCCTCTCTACTCTCTCTCACCAATCACTCCTCTCCTCTCTCTCACCAATCACCCCTCTCCTCTCTCTGCCTCTATCACTCCTCTCCTCTCTCTCACCAATCACTCATCTCCTCTCTCACACCAATCACACCTCTCCTCTCTCTCACCAATCACTCCTCTCTCCTCTCTCTCACCAATCACTCCCTCTCCTCTCTCACACCAATCACTCCTCTCCTCTCTCTCACCAATCACTCCTCTCCTCTCTCTCACCAATCACTCCTCTCTCCTCTCTCTCACCAATCACTCCTCTCTCCTCTCTCTCACCAATCACTCCTCTCCTCCTACAGCGTCCTCTCCTCTCTCTCACCAATCACTCCTCTCCTCTCTCTGTCTCCATAACTCCTCTCTCCTCTCTCACCAATCACTCCTCTCTCCTCTCTCTCACCAATCACTCCTCTCCTCTCGCACACCAATCACTCCTCTCCTCTCTCTCACCAATTATTCCTCTCCTCTCTCTCACCAATCACTCCTCTCCTCTCTCTCACCAATCACTCCTCTCCTCTCTCTCACCAATCACTCCTCTCCCCTCTCGCTCCAACACTCCTCTCTCCTCTCTCTCACCAATCACTCCTCTTCTCTCTCTCACCAATCACTCCTCTCCCCTCTCGCTCCAACACTCCTCTCTCCTCTCTCACACCAATCACTCCTCTACCCTCTCGCTCCATCACTCCTCTCCTCTCTCTCACCAATCACTCCTCTCCCCTCTCGCTCCAACACTTCTCTCTCCTCTCTCACACCAATCACTCCTCTACCCTCTCGCTCCATCACTCCTCTCCTCTCTCTCACCAATCACTCCTCTCCTCCTACAGCGTCCTCTCCTCTCTCTCACCAATCACTCCTCTCCTCCTACAGCGTCCTCTCCTCTCTCTCACCAATCACTCCTCTCCTCCTACAGCGTCCTCTCCTCTCTCCTCTCTCTCACCAATCACTCCTCTCCTCCTACAGCGTCCTCTCCTCTCTCCTCTCTCACACCAATCACTCCTCTGCCCTCTCGCTCCATCACTCCTCTCCTCTCTCTCACCAATCACTCCTCTCCTCCTACAGCGTCCTCTCCTCTCTCTCACCAATCACTCCTCTCCTCCTACAGCGTCCTCTCCTCTCTCACTCCATCATTGTATACTTCTTAGGAAATACTTTTCCTCTCTTTCTTAGTTAGTGGCCATAAAGAAACTGACTGTTGAGTTGTGACCAGTGTGCAGAACTAGAGACTCACGACAAGAGGTTAGAAAGGAGGGGAGGGTGGTGTATGGCAGAGTCTCCATAGGCTGACGATTGGTGGCTGGGGGAGACAGACGGGAGAGAAGTGGTGCCGAGCAAGGACCGTGTCTTGGGAAGGCAAAGAATGAAGGGAAGGAGAGATGCCTAAGGTGGAGGCTGACGGCGTAGTCACGTAGTGGGCAGTCCATCAGCCTCTCTATCTGGTGACAGCCCAGGTTCCTAGCTCCTTCCCTGGTGCTACCAGCCCCTGTAATTTCCCCCAGGGGTATAAATCGTCTGTTTATGGGCCTGGAGGACGCTCAGATGAATTACTAAAGGACCGTATAACTCAGGACCATGCAGACAGTACACTGCTGCCTGAGGGACGGCTGATCACAGCCACGAAACCGAGGCAGGCAGCCAGTGAGATAGAGGATGATGGGGCTATTACAGGAGGAAGGGTGGTCTCTCCGCCCGCTGACGCCATCCAGTCATAGCTCATCACCCTGGAACCTTCTTTGTGGATCTCTCTCTCTCTCTCTCTCTCTCTCTCTCTCTCTCTCTCTCTCTCTCTCTCTCTCTCTCTCTCTCTCTCTCTCTCTGTCAATTCAATTCGATTCAAGGGGCCTTATTGGCATGGGAAAATAAATAAGCATAAATATGGGTTGTATTTACAATGTTGTTTGCTCTTCACTGGTTGCCCTTTTCTTGTGGCAACAGGTCACAAATCTTGCTGCTGTGATGGCACACTGTGGTACTTCACCCAGTAGATTGGGTTTGTTTTGTAATTCTTTGTGGATCTGTGTAATCTGAGGGAAATATGTGTCTCTAATATGGTCATACATTGGGTAGGAGGTTAGGAAGTGCAGCTCAGTTTCCACATAATTTTGTGGGCAGTGAGCACATAGCCTGTCTTCTCTTGAGAGCCAGGTCTGCCTTCG
>NC_068437.1:54527138-54562138 GCF_023373465.1 Oncorhynchus keta | reverse complement strand
ATGTGATGTCTTTCCATAGTCATGTGATGTGTTTCCATAGTCATGTGATGTATTTCCATAGTCATGTGATGTGTTTCCATAGTCATGTGATGTGTGTCCATAGTCATGTGATGTATTTCCATAGTCATGTGATGTGTTACCATAGTCATGTGATGTGTTACCATAGTCATGTGATGTGTTTCCATAGTCATGTGATGTGTTTCCATAGTCATGTGATGTGTTTCCATAGTCATGTGATGTGTGTCCATAGTCATGTGATGTATTTCCATAGTCATGTGATGTGTTTCCATAGTCATGTGATGTGTTTCCATAGTCATGTGATGTGTTACCATAGTCATGTGATGTGTTACCATAGTCATGTGATGTGTTACCATGATTTCCAGCTCCCTGCCTGGACTTTGTCCAATTCAGAGGGACTGTTAGGTTTGGTATACATCACCCAGGGACTGATAGGTCTAGGGACACATCACCCAGGGACTGATAGGTCTAGGTACACATCACCCAGGGACTGATAGGTCTAGGTACACATCACATAAAGACTGTTAGGTCTAGGTACACATCAACCAGGAACTGATATGTCTAGGCACACATTACCCAGGGACTGCTATGTCTAGGTACACATCAACCAGGAACTGATAGGTGTGACACATCACAGATGACACTCTGATCACTCTGGCTAAGTTAGCAGCAGTGTGTGACTCTGAGACTGGAGGGACATGTCTTGGCTGACCTACTCCACCCTCAACTGCCTGTCAGATGAAGGGAATACAGTTCTGGGTTAACTGACATGCCTTCTCTCTGTTTCAGCTCCCACTGAATCCCCGTTGAGACCCAGTCTTGGTGAGTGTTTGGTTTCTAACACACGTTTAAAGCAATCTAATATGGTTATACACAATTTGTTAGTCCTTATTATTGGAGCCTCAACCAAGTTATGTGTGACCTCTAGCTGAGATCCATGGTAACCATGCTGTGCTACGTGATGACTTCGACTCCAACCTTCAGGGAGAACTGGACCCCAGCATCTGGTAGGTAACACATATATATAGGTACCAAATATATACTGTAGGTACCAAATATATACTGTAGGTACCAAATATATACTGTAGGTAACACATATATATAGGTACCAAATATATACTGTAGGTACCAAATATATACTGTAGGTACCAAATATATACTGTAGGTACCAAATATATACTGTAGGTAACAAATATATACTGTAGGTAACAAATATATACTGTAGGTAACAAATATATACTGTAGGTAACAAGAACATACTGTTGGTAATAAATATATACTGTAGGTAACAAATGTATACTGTAGGTAACAAATGTATACTGTAGGTAACAAATATATAGGTACCAAATATATACTGTAGGTAACAAATATATACTGTAGGTAACAAATATATACTGTAGGTAACAAATATATACTGTAGGTAACAAATATATAGGTACCAAATATATACTGTAGGTAACAAATATATACTGTAGGTAACAAGAACATACTGTAGGTTGGTAATAAATATATACTGTAGGTAACAAATGTATACTGTAGGTAACAAATGTATACTGTAGGTAACAAATATATAGGTACCAAATATATACTGTAGGTAACAAATATATACTGTAGGTAACAAATATATACTGTAGGTAACAAATATATACTGTAGGTAACAAATATATAGGTACCAAATATATACTGTAGGTAACAAATATATACTGTAGGTAACAAATGTATACTGTAGGTAACAAATATATAGGTACCAAATATATACTGTAGGTAACAAATATATACTGTAGGTAACAAATATATACTGTAGGTAACAAATATATAGGTACCAAATATATACTGTAGGTAACAAATATATACTGTAGGTAACAAATATATACTGTAGGTACCAAATATATACTGTAGGTAACAAATACATACTGTAGGTAACAAATATATACTGTAGGTAACAAATATATACTGTAGGTAACAAATATATACTGTAGGTAACACATACATACTGTAGGTCACAAATGTATAATGTAGGTAACAAGAACATACTGTTGGTAATAAATATATACTGTAGGTAACAAATGTATACTGTAGGTAACAAATGTATACTGTAGGTAACAAATATATAGGTACCAAATATATACTGTAGGTAACAAATATATACTGTAGGTAACAAATGCATACTGTAGGTAACAAATATATAGGTACATAAAAAATATATACTGTAGGTAACAAATATATACTGTAGGTAACAAATGTATACTGTAGGTAACAAATATATAGGTACCAAATATATACTGTAGGTACCAAATACATACTGTAGGTAACAAAGGTAACATATATACTGTAGGTAACACCAAATATATAGGTACCAAATATATACTGTAGGTTACAAATATATACTGTAGGTAACACCAAATATATAGGTACCAGGTAAATAGGTACCAAATATATACTGTAGGTAACAAATACATACTGTAGGTAACAAATATATACTGTAGGTAACAAATATATACTGTAGGTAACAAATATATACTGTAGGTAACAAATACATACTGTAGGTAACAAATATATACTGTAGGTAACAAATATATACTGTTGGTAATAAATATATACTGTAGGTAACAAATACATACTGTAACAAAGGTAACAAATATATACTGTAGGTAACAAATATATAGGTACCAAATATATACTGTAGGTAACAAATATATACTGTAGGTAACAAATGCATACTGTAGGTAACAAATATATAGGTACCAAATATATACTGTAGGTTACAAATATATACTGTAGGTAACAAAATATATAGGTACCAGGTAAATAGGTACCAAATATATACTGTAGGTAACAAATACATACTGTAGGTAACAAATATATACTGTAGGTAACAAATGCATACTGTAGGTAACAAATATATACTGTAGGTAACAAATATATACTGTAGGTAACAAATATATAGGTACCAAATATATACTGTAGGTAACAAATATATACTGTAGGTAACAAATGCATACTGTAGGTAACAAATATATAGGTACCAAATATATACTGTAGGTTACAAATATATACTGTAGGTAAACAAATATATAGGTACCAGGTAAATAGGTACCAAATATATACTGTAGGTAACAAATACATACTGTAGGTAACAAATATATACTGTAGGTAACAAATATATACTGTAGGTAACAAATGTATACTGTAGGTAACAAATATATACTGTAGGTAACAAATATATACTGTAGGTAACAAATATATACTGTAGGTAACAAATGTATACTGTAGGTAACAAATATATACTGTAGGTAACAAATATATACTGTAGGTAACAAATATATACTGTAGGTAACAAATATATACTGTAGGTAACAAATGTATACTGTAGGTATCAAATATATAGGTACCAAATATATACTGTAGGTTACAAATATATACTGTAGGTAACAAAATATATAGGTACCAGGTAAATAGGTACCAAATATATACTGTAGGTAACAAATACATACTGTAGGTAACAAATGTATACTGTAGGTAACAAATGTATACTGTAGGTAACAAATATATAGGTACCAAATATATACTGTAGGTAACAAATACATACTGTAGGTAACAAATATATACTGTAGGTAACAAATGTATACTGTAGGTAACAAATATATAGGTACCAAATATATACTGTAGGTACCAAATACATACTGTAGGTAACAAATATATACTGTAGGTAACACCAAATATATAGGTACCAGGTAAATAGGTACCAAATATATACTGTAGGTAACAAATGTATACTGTAGGTAACAAATATATACTGTAGGTAACAAATGTATACTGTAGGTAACAAATATATACTGTAGGTAACAAATATATACTGTAGGTAACAAATATATACTGTAGGTAACACCAAATATATAGGTACCAGGTAAATAGGTACCAAATATATACTGTAGGTAACAAATGTATACTGTAGGTAACAAATATATAGGTACCAAATATATACTGTAGGTAACAAATATATACTGTAGGTAACAAATATATACTGTAGGTAACAAATATATACTGTAGGTAACAAATGTATACTGTAGGTAACACATATATACTGTAGGTAACAAATGTATACTGTAGGTAACAAATATATACTGTAGGTAACAAATATATACTGTAGGTAACAAATGTATACTGTAGGTAACAAATATATACTGTAGGTAACACCAAATATATAGGTACCAGGTAAATAGGTAACAAATATATACTGTAGGTAACAAATATATACTGTAGGTAACAAATATATACTGTAGGTAACAAATATATACTGTAGGTAACAAATATATACTGTAGGTAACAAATGTATACTGTAGGTAACAAATGTATACTGTAGGTAACAAATATATACTGTAGGTAACAAATATATACTGTAGGTCACAAGTACATACTGTAGGTAACAAATAAATACTGTAGGTAACACCAAATATATAGCTACCAGGTATATAGTATTTCACGTGATGTTGGAACAGAATCCAGATGGTGATTGTATTGCTTTACTGCATGAAAACTTTTAACATGCATAAATTATCACTGCCTTCTAATGTATGTCACAAAAAGAGAGGTACATGCCACTACGAAAGGGTTCTGCGGCAGTCCCCATAGGAGAACCCTTTTTGGTTCCAGGTAGAACTCTTTTGTGTTCCATGAAGAATTATTTTAGGAAAGGGTTTTACACGGAACCAAGCATAATTCTACCTTGAACCATAAGGGTTCTACCTGGAACTGAAAAGGGTTCTACCTGGAACTGAAAAGGGTTCTACCTGGAACTGAAAAAGGTTCTACCTGGAACTGAAAAGGGTTCTAGCTGGAACTGAAAAGGGTTCTTCAAAGGCTTCTCTTATTGGGAAAGTCGAAGAACCGTTCTAGGTTCTAGGTAGCACCTTTTTTCTTAAGAGCGTACGGTAAATACTGACATTGTCTTTAATTGCATCTGCGGATTTGATCTAAATAAGACCTAACTATCTCCCTCACTTCCACTCAGGTCAGAGAGCAGTAACTGTGAGGTGGGAGAGCAGTGTGGGGTTCTGATGCACGGCAGAGCAGTCACCTTCTGTGAACCCTTCGGAGAGAGAGAGCTGGTAACTATAACTGTACAACCACGTACATACCGCAAACTAATGTGTTTACATTGAAGGTTACCTCAACAACAGAATGGTGTGGGTTTGACCTCAACAACAGAATGGTGTGGGCATACCTCAACAACAGAAGGGTATGGGTTTGACCTCAACAACAGAATGGTGTGGGCTTGACCTCAACAACAGAATGGTGTGGGCTTACCTCAACAACAGAATGGTGTGGGCTTACCTCAACAACAGAATGGTGTGGGCATACCTCAACAACAGAATGGTGTGGGCATACCTCAACAACAGAATGGTGTGGGCTTACCTCAACAACAGAATGGTGTGGGCGTATACCGATAATAAAACATATTCATGAGAGTAGAGCGCTGATTGGCCAGCTCACAGCAAATGAGCCAGCATTACATCACACTCTCAGGAAATAGCAAGCATTTTTAAAATGGTCTGTTTAACATGCTAGTTGGAGTTTTTTTTATGCCTGAACACACGCGACAACAATGCTTGATCCACAACCCCTGAAGAACCATTAATCATGCAGTAGATGTATTTATAATATTTATTTTATTTTATTTAACCTTTATTTAACTCGGCAAATAAGTTAAGAACAAATTCTTATTTATAATGACAGCCTACCGGGGAACAATGTGTTAACTGCCTTGTTCAGGGGCAGAATTTGTACTTTGTCAGTTCAGAGATTTGATCTAGCAACCATTTCGGTTCCTGGCCCAACGCTCTAACCACTAGGCTACCTGCCGCACAAAATGATACCTTAAACACACACTTTTGCCCTTGTCCAACAAGTATGGTCATGATCAAGTTAATGTGCTATTTCACAGCGACCAGCTGTTTAGTGTATCTTGATTTCATGGAGTCTCTGTTATAAGAAGCGTTACAGTCTGTCTGTCAGTCTTCCAAGCTTTTGATGCAGCTGCACTAGTTCAGTCGAGAGAAATACAAGCAAACACAGACAAACACACGTTTCAAAACACATTCAGACAATGATCTGTACCCCTTCTCCTTCTAGATCAGCGTTCCTCTCAACACCAGCACAGCCTCCGTCCTGCAGTTTGCTCTCGGTGAGTACTATTTACAGCTTACTTAGCACTCCTTGTCTTGGGCCAATATGGGACATGTTGTACCACACATCATGCTGGCTAGAGTTCCGTACTGATGGTTTAAAGGAGACCCTGAAACCACAAAGAGCTCTTACTTAGCATGTTGTCATATTTACATTTAGACATTCCCCAAATACCACACAGTGTGTACAGCCCAATAGTCATCCTCTCTCCCACTCCCTCCCTCCCTCCCTCCCTCCCTCCCTCCCTCCCTCCCCTCCCTCCCTCCCTCCTCCCTCCCCCTCCCTCCCTCCCTCTCCTCCCTCCCTCCCTCCCTCCCTCTCCTCCACTCACCCTCTCCCTCTCTCCCTACCTCCACTCCCTCTCCCTCTCCTCACCCTCTCCTCCTCTCACCCTCTCCCTCTCTCCTCCACTCACTCTCTCCCTCTCTCCCTCTCTCCCTCTCCTCCACTCACCCTCTCCCTCTCTCCCTCTCCTCCACTCACTCTCTCCCTCTCTCCCTCTCCTCCACTCACTCTCTCCCTCTCCTCCACTCCCTTTCTCTCTCTCCTCCACTCACTCTCTCCTTGCCTCCCTCTCTCCCTCTCCTCCACTCCCTACTTCCCTGCCTCCCTCTCTACCTCTCCTCCACTCCCTCTCTCCCTCTCTCCCTCTCTCCCTCTCCTCTACTCACCCTCTCCCTCTCTCCCTCTCCTCCACTCACTCTCTCCCTCCCTCTCTCCCTCTCCCTCTCCTCCACTCACTCTCTCCCTCTCCTCCTCTCTCCCTCTCTCCCTCTCCTCCACTCACTCTCTCCCTCTCCTCCACTCCCTTTCTCCCTCTCCTCCACTCCCTCTCTCCCTGCCTCCCTCTCTCCCTCTCCTCCACTCCCTACCTCCCTGCCTCCCTCTCTCCCTCTTCTCCACTCCCTCTCTCCCTCTCCTCTACTCACTCTCTCCCTCTCCTCCACTCCCTTTCCCCCTCTCCTCCACTCCCTCTCTCCCTCTCCTCCACTCCCTTTCTCCCTCTCCTCCACTCCCTCTCTCCCTCTCCTCCACTCCCTCTCTCCTCTCCTCCACTCCCTCTCTCCCTCTCTCCCTCTCCTCCTCTCCTCTCCTCTCCCCCTCCCTCTACTCCACTCCCTCTCTCCCTCTCCTCCACTACCTCTCTCCCTCTCCTCCACTACCTCTCTCCCTCTCTCCCTCTCTCCCTCTCCTCCACTCCCTCTCTCCCTCTACTCCACTCCCTCTCTCCCTCTCCTCCACTCCCTTTCTCCCTCTCCTCCACTCCCTCTCTCCCTCTCCTCCACTCTCTCTCTCCTTCTCCTCCACTCCCTCTCTCCCTCTCCTCCACTCCCTCTCTCCCTCTCCTCCACTCCCTCCCTCCCTCTCTCCCTCTCTGGGGTCAAATTTGTCTCCACTTTTGTGGATTGGGGTGATCAGTCCTTGGTGACAAATATTGGGGAAGATGCCAGAGCTAAGAATGATGTTAAATAGTTTTTGTATAGCCAATTGGAATGTGTTGTCTGTATATTTGATCATTTCATTGAGGATACCATCCCTCTCTCTCTCCCTCTCCTCCACCCCCTTCCTGCCTCCCTCCCTGCCCCCCTCTCTCTCTCCCTCTCTCCTCCACTCCCTCTCTCTCTCCCTCTCTCTCTCCTTCTCCTCCACCCCCTCCCCCTCCCTGCCTCCCTCTCTTCTCTCCTCTCCTCCCTCCCTCCCTGCCTCCCCTCTCTCTCTCCCTCTCTCTCCCTCCCCTCCCTGCCTCCCCCTGCCTCCCTCTCTTCCTCCTCCACCCCCTCTCTCCCTCTCCTCCACCCCTCCCTGCCTCTCTCCCTCTCCCTCCTCTCCCTCCCTGCCTCCCCCCTCCCTCCCTCTCCTCCACCCCCTCCCTCCCTCCCCTCTCCCTCCCTCTCCTCCACTCCCTCCCTGCCTCCCTCCCTGCCTCCCTCTCTCCCTCTCCTCCACTCCCTCCCTGCCTCCCTCTCTCCCTCTCCTCCACCCCCTCCCTGCCTCCCTCTCTCCCTCTCCTCCACTCCCTCCCTGCCTACCTCTCTCTCTCTCCTATCATGGCAATGAATGATTTAGTAGGACCTGGAAAGCCACCCAACAGCCTGTGGCAGCTAGTTTTTAGACACATTGTATTTCATTTTTCATGTCCATCAGGCTGCAGTGTACTCCCTCTCTTTCTTTCTTTCTTTCTTTCTTTCTTTCTTTCTTTCTTTCTTTCTTTCTTTCTTTCTTTCTTTCTTTCTTTCTCTCTCTCATTCTCATTCTCATTCTCTTTTATGTATTTATCTCCCTCTCAATCATCTCAAACACACAGAGAAATAAACCAGTGTGTCTGCATGGCCCTGTTTGTAGTCATAAATATGAAAGGAACACACAGTGCTGTGTATGCAGGAGGTTAGGCCCTGTGGAGAATGGGAGAGGTGGGGGGTTAGCCCGCTCTCTCCATTAGTGACCTCTGACCTCTAACATCTTACCCCCTCTATCCTCTCTCCCCAATGAGCTAAGAGGGGTGCACTCTAGCACCTCTATCCCTCCACCCCTCCCTTCTCCACTCTCCCTTTAAAGTAGGGCCTTCACAGCATGCATCAGCAGTCCCGCTCTCTCCTCTCCTCCCTTCCTCCCCTATTCTCCTCTCTCCTCTCCTCCCTTCCTCCCCTATTCTCCTCTCTCCTCTCCTCCCTTCCTCCTCTCGTCTCCTCTCTCCTCTCGTCTCCTCCCTTCCTCCCCTATTCTCCTCTCTCCTCTCGTCTCCTCTCTTCTCTTCTCCCCTCTTCTCCTCTCCCCTCCTCTTCTCTTCTCGTCTCCTCTCTTCTCCTCTCCTCCCTTCCTCCCCTATTCTCCTCTCTCCTCTCGTCTCCTCTCCCCTCTTCTCTCTTCTCCCCTTTTCTTCTCTCTTCTCCTCTCCCCTCTTCTCCACACTTATCCCCTCTTCTCCTCTCCCCTCCTCTCCTCTTCTCTTCTCTCCTCCTCTCCTCCTCTCCTCTTCTCCTCTCCCCTCCTCTTCTCTTCTCTTCTCTCCTCCTCTCCTCTTCTCCTCTTTTCTTCTCTCCCCTCTTGTCCCCTCTTCTCCTCTCCCCTCCTCTCCTCTCTTCTCCTCTCCCCTCTCCTCCTTTCCTCTCCCCACTTCTCCTCTCTTCTCTTCTC
This sequence comes from Oncorhynchus keta, assembly GCF_023373465.1. Classification (NCBI taxonomy): domain Eukaryota; kingdom Metazoa; phylum Chordata; class Actinopteri; order Salmoniformes; family Salmonidae; genus Oncorhynchus; species Oncorhynchus keta. The sequence continues at coordinate 54,552,799 of NC_068437.1, read as the reverse complement.
TTCTCCTCTCCTCTCTTCTCCTCTCCTCCCTTCCTCCCCTATTCTCCTCTCTCCTCGCGTCTCCTCTCTTCTCTTCTCCCCTCTTCTCCTCTCCCCTCCTCTTCTCTTCTCGTCTCCTCTCTTCTCCTCTCTTCTCCTCTCCTCCCTTCCTCCCCTATTCTCCTCTCTCCTCTTGTCTCCTCTCCCCTCTTCTCTCTTCTCCCCTTTTCTTCTCTCTTCTCCTCTCCCCTCTTCTCCACACTTATCCGCTCTTCTCCTCTCCCCTACTCTCCTCTTCTCTTCTCTTCTCTCCTCCTCTCCTCTTCTCCTCTTCTCCTCTTTTCTTCTCTCCCCTCTTGTCCCCTCTTCTCCTCTCCCCTCTCTTCTCCTCTCGTTTCCTCTCCCCTCTCCTCCTTTCCTCTCCCCACTTCTCCTCTCTCTATCCGCATGTCTGCCTGGACAGTCGACTGCGAAGCAGATCATTTAAACCGTGACACTCTTTACACGATAATTTCTACATGGCTGGGAGAGAGGGAGGGTTTCAACAAGGCCTGGTCATGGGGGAGAAAGGAAGGATGAGTCTGGGGAAATTGAATTGATGCAGAAACAGCCAACGTGTTATTTTGCAACCCCTCTCTAATGCTCAGGATGGTGTTAATACATAGAGTCCACTCATGAAGTATCACTGTGCTAACTATCCTCCCTCCCTCCCTCTACTCTCTCTCTCTGTTAATGTGTGTGTGTGTGTGTGTGTCTCTCTCTAGGTTCAGGCTCCTGTCGGTTCAGTTACTCTGACCCCAGCATCATCGTGTCCTTCAGTCTAAACAAGAATAACGGCTCAGATGACTGGATCACCCTGGAGAAGATCCGGTCTCTCTCTCTCTTCCATCATCCCTTTCTCTCTCCCTCCCTCCCTCCCTCCCCCTCCCTCCCTCCCTCCCTCCCTCCCTCCCTCCCTCCCTCCCTCCCTCCCTCCCACCCTCCCTCCCTCCTTCTCTCCCAACCACCCTCCCTCCCTCCCTCCCTCTCTCCCTCCATCCATACCTATTGAAAATTGACATCTGTCTCCCCTTCCTCTCTCTCTCTTTCTCTTGTTTTCTCTCTCTCTCTCTCTCTCTCTCTCTCTCTCTCTCTCCTCTCTCTCCTCTCTCTCTCTCTCGCTCTCTCTTGTTTTCTCTCTCGGTCTCTTCTTCCCTCTCTCTCTCTTTCTCTTGTTTTCTCTCTCGGTCTCTTCTTCTCTCTCTCTCTTTCTCTTGTTTTCTCTCTCGGTCTCTTCTTCTCTCTCTCTCTTTCTCTTGTTTTCTCTCTCGGTCTCTTCTTCCCTCTCTCTCTCTTTCTCTTGTTTTCACTCTCTCTTGATCTCTTCTTCCCTCTCTCTCACTCTCTCCTTTTCTCTCTACATCCTGTCCTCCTCACACAGACATCCATCTCTCTCTCTCCACCTTCCCCTCCACCTCTTCATACCCCCCCCCCTCTCTCTCTTCACCTCCTCCTCCCCCCCTCTCCATTCTTAACTCCCAAATTGAGACATAACTTGATGATAATGTTTGGTTATTAACTCCCAGCTCCATGTTTATTTCATGCTCTGCTTTAGTATAAAAACACAAAGAAACAACTCCCCAGCAACCAACACACACTTACTCTTACCACCCCCCCCCCACAGAGCTCCTACTAACAGCAGTACGGTAGTCCATCTCCTACCCCTGCCGGTGCGCTCCAAGAGGGATGGGGTGCGTGTACGGTGGTCCCAGGAGGCCCCCCGGGGGCCCGAGGGCTATGAGTCGTGCTGGGGCCTGGATAACATACTGCTGGTCAACGCTGCTCACAGACCCCCCCTGATGGAGGATAACCTGGACCCCCCCGACACAGCCAACTGGCTCTTCTTCCCTGGAGCCACCGTTAAGGTACCGTATCCCTCTTCCTCTTCTTCTTCTTCCTCCTCTTCCTCTTCTTCAGGGTTTAATGGCAGTTTGCAAACCAGGTTTTTAGGTGAGTTACTGCCAAGGTAATCACATTACCCTCATCAAGCTTACTGCATTGTCGGAACTAGAAGGACGAGCATTTCGCTACACTCGCATTAACATCTGCTAACCATGTACATGTGACAAATAAATTTGATTTGATATGATTTTGATTTAACAAGGGTCAGGGGTTTTTACCACAGAAAAACGTCTGCTTTGTGACCTTGTTATATTATATACTGTTATCATCTGTACAGTAACAGGGTTTAACCCTGTTAAAATGTATCCTGTTTTAATTCAATGTATCTGACACATGACTTCGTTCTTTCCCAGCATGCCTGTCAGTCAGAGGGCAACGCCCTGTATTTCCATGGCAACAACGAGGAGGGTGTGGGCCACTCCTTCGCCTCCACCCGAGACATCGACCTCCACCGAGAGGAGGGGCGGAGCTACTGGGAGGAGGACTTTGAAAGCACGCCCACCAAGTGAGTCATAATCACGTCGCCATCATTAATTACCTGTTACTTTTATTTCTGATTCTCATCCGTATTGTTTATAAACTGCATTGTTGGTTAGGGGCTCGTAAGTCAGCATTTCACTGTAAGGTCTACTACCCCTGTTGTATTCGGCATTTCACTGTAAGGTCTACTACACCTGTTGTATTCGGCATTTCACTGTAAGGTCTACTACACCTGTTGTATTCGGCACATGTGACAAATCACATTTGATTTGGAATTATTTGATCATCATCATCCCCAACGCCCTTTCTCTCTCTTGCTGTATCCCTAGCAGTATCCGTAGCTATATCCTTAGCTATATCCTTAGCTATATCCTTAGCTATATCCCTAGCTATATCCCTAGCTATATCCCTAGCTATATCCTTAGCTATATCCTTAGCTATATCCTTACCTATATCCCTAGCAGTATCCATAGCTGTATCCTTAGCTATATCCCTAGCTATATCCTTAGCTATATCCTTAGCTATATCCTTAGCTATATCCTTAGCTGTATCCTTAGCTGTATCCTTAGCTGTATCCTTAGCTATATCCCTAGCTATATCCTTAGCTATATCCCTAGCTATATCCTTACCTATATCCTGAGCTATATCCTTAGCTGTATCCTTAGCTGTATCCTTAGCTATATCCTTAGCTATATCCTTAGCTGTATCCTTAGCTATATCCTTAGCTATGTCCCAAGCTGTATCCCGAGCTGTATCCTGATCCAAGATGGCATAGCAGTGAAGACGTGTTTTGTTCGTGTCACGTGTATTTTTCGTATTTATATTTCAACTTTATTTTCAATCTCCTTTCGATATTTAATCCGATTATACCTATTATTTAAAAAACCAAAAACTTTAGAACACATTCTAGAACCTCACAGAAGCTAACCAGCTAATTAGCTACAAGCTATTCATTAGTCATTGTTAGCCACTGCTAGCAGCTTTTACCTTCTGCACAGATACCAGCCCTGTTTTTTAGCCTGGATAATACTCGCCAGTCTACCAGTATCGGACTCTCCACAACAACGCCGGATTCCTGCTGTAATCCCTGGACCACTACTTCTGATCTTTACTCACAGCTTGCAGCTTGCTAGCTCACAGCTAGTTTGCACCCTCCGTGGCATCCAGTATCGAAGCTATCCCTGAGGTGCACCTCCCAGCCTACTCAGCTGTTCACCCGAACCCCACTCATACACGGCTAGAGCCCAATACTCCACCGATCCTTGCTGTAAACTCTGGACCTTGGCACCGGTTCACCACTGCTACTGATTGGCTGTAGTGGCTAACGCCACTGCCACGAAGCTAGCACCAGTAAGCCGTGAGCCAGGCGCATCTCCCGGCTAGCAAACTAAATTCTACAATACCTCTTTTGCCATCTGGCTTGGATTCTCTGTTGACACGGCCCCCCGCCGCACCACCACGACTGGTCTGCTGATGAATACTCCATCCTCTGTGCCTTCAACCGGCCTCCGTCAGAGGGCTACAAACTTTAAACGCTGTGTCGCCCGAGTGCTAGCGTAGTGGCGGCTCCCCTGTTCCATCTACTGCTGCCCTCTGGACACTATGATCACTTGGCTACATAGCTGATGCCTGCTGGACTGTCCATTAATCACGGTACTCCATTCTGTTTATTTATGTTTCATCTGTCGGCCCCAGCCACGAACTCAGGCTCTGTGTGTAGTTAATCCGACCCTCTCTGCCAAGTCATCGCCATTTTACCCACTGTTTTTGGTGGCCTTCCTAAGCCAGGATTCAGAAACGGCAAGGACATCAGGGTTGGCAGAGTGTGCTAAAGCAGTGAGTAAAACAAACTTAGGGAGGAGGCTTCTGATGTTGACCTGCATGAAACCAAGGCTTTTTTTGATCACAGAAGTCAACAAATGAGGGTGCCTGGGGACATGCAGGGCCTGGGTTTACCTCCACATCACCCGCGGAACAGAGAAGGAGTAGGATGAGGGTGCGGCTAAAAGCTATCAAAACTGGTTGCCTGGAGCGTTGGGGACAGAGAATAAAAGGAGCAGATTTCTGGGCATGGTAGAATATATTCAGGGCATAATGCGCAGACAGGGGTATGGTGGGGTGCGGGTACAGCGGAGGTAAGGCCAGGCACTGGGTGATCATGAGAGAGGTTGTATCTCTGGACATGCTGGTTGTAATGGGTGAGGTCACCGCATGTGTGGGAGGTGGGACAAAGGAGGTATCAGAGGTATGAATAGTGGAACTAGGGGTTCCATTGTAAACTAAAACAATGATAACTAACCTGAACAACAGTATACAAGGCATATTGACATTTGAGAGAGACATACAACGAGGCATAAAGTAATCGCAGGTGTTGATTGGGAGAGCTCGCTAAAACAACAGGTGAGACAACATTTACATTACATTTAAGTCATTTAGCAGACGCTCTTATCCAGAGCGACTTACAAATTGATGCAAACACCTATGACAACCAGTGGAACAGCCACTTGCATCTAACTCTTGTTGGGGGGTGAGAAGGATTACTTACCCTTACTTACCCTATCCTAGGTACCTTGAAGAGGTGGGGTTTCAGGTGTCTCCGGAAGGTGGTGATTGACTCCGCTGTCCTGGCGTCGTGAGGGAGTTTGTTCCACCATTGGGGGCCAGAGCAGCGAACAGTTTTGACTGGGCTGAGCGGGAACTTTACTTCCTCAGTGGTAGGGAGGCGAGCAGGCCAGAGGTGGATGAACGCAGTGCCCTTGTTTGGGTGTAGGGCCTGATCAGGGCCTGGAGGTACTGAGGTGCCGTTCCCCTCACAGCTCCGAGGCGAGCACCATGGTCTTGTAGCGGATGCGAGCTTCAACTGGAAGCCAGTGGAGAGAGCGGAGGAGCGGGGTGACGTGAGAGAACTTGGGAAGGTTGAACACCAGACGGGCTGCGGCGTTCTGGATGAGTTGTAGGGGTTTAATGGCACAGGCAGGGAGCCCAGCCAACAGCGAGTTGCAGTAGTCAAGACGGGAGATGACAAGTGCCTGGATTAGGACCTGCGCCGCTTCCTGTGTGAGGCAGGGTCGTACTCTGCGGATGTTGTAGAGCATGAACCTACAGGAACGGGACACCGCCTTGATGTTAGTTGAGAACGTCAGGGTGTTGTCCAGGATCACGCCAAGGTTCTTAGCGCTCTGGGAGGAGGACACAATGGAGTTGTCAACCGTGATGGCGAGATCATGGAACGGGCAGTCCTTCCCGGGAGGAAGAGGAGCTCCGTCTTGCTGAGGTTCAGCTTGAGGTGGTGATCCGTCATCCACACTGATATGTCTGCCAGACATGCAGAGATGCGATTCGCCACCTGGTCATCAGAGGGGGAAAGGAGAAGATTAATTGTGTGTCGTCTGCATAGCAATGATAGGAGAGACCATGTGAGGTTATGACAGAGCCAAGTGACTTGGTGTATAGCGAGAATAAGAGAGGGCCTAGAACAGAGCCCTGGGGACACCAGTGGTGAGAGCGCGTGGTGAGGAGACAGATTCTCGCCACGCCACCTGGTAGGAGCGACCTGTCAGGTAGGACGCAATCCAAGCGTGGGCCGCGCCGGAGATGCCCAACTCGGAGAGGGTGGAGAGGAGGATCTGATGGTTCACAGTATCGAAGGCAGCCGATAGGTCTAGAAGGATGAGAGCAGAGGAGAGAGAGTTAGCTTTAGCAGTGCGGAGCGCCTCCGTGATACAGAGAAGAGCAGTCTCAGTTGAATGACTAGTCTTGAAACCTGACTGATTTGGATCAAGAAGGTCATTCTGAGAGAGATAGCGGTAGAGCTGGCCAAGGACGGCACGCTCAAGAGTTTTGGAGAGAAAAGAGAGAAGGGATACTGGTCTGTAGTTGTTGACATCGGAGGGATCGAGTGTAGGTTTTTTCAGAAGGGGGTGCAACTCTCGCTCTCTTGAAGACGGGAGGACGTAGCCAGCGGTCAGGGATGAGTTGATGAGCGAGGTGAGGTAAGGGAGAAGGTCTCCGGAAATGGTCTGGAGAAGAGAGGAGGGGATAGGGTCAAGCGGGCAGGTTGTTGGGCGGCCGGCCGTCACAAGACGCGAGATTTCATCTGGAGAGAGAGGGAGAAAGAGGTCAGAGCATAGGGTAGGGCAGTGTGAGCAGAACCAGCGGTGTCGTTTGACTTAGCAAACGAGGATCGGATGTCATCGACCTTCTTTTCAAAATGGTTGACGAAGTCATCTGCAGAGAGGGAGGGGGGGGATTCAGGAGGGAGGAGAAGGTGGCAAAGAGCTTCCTAGGGTTAGAGGCAGATGCTTGGAATTTAGAATGGTAGAAAGTGGCTTTAGCAGCAGAGACAGAGGAGGAAAATGTAGAGAGGAGGGAGTGAAAGGATGCCAGGTCCGCAGGGAGGCGACAGTTTTCCTCCATTTCCGCTCGGCTGCCCGGAGCCCTGTTCTGTGAGCTCGCAATGAGTCGTCGAGCCACGGAGCGGGAGGGAGGACCGAGCCGGCCTGGAGGATAGGGGACATAGAGAGTCAAAGGATGCAGAAAGGGAGGAGAGGAGGGTTGAGGAGGCAGAATCAGGAGATAGGTTGGAGAAGGTTTGAGCAGAGGGAAGAGATGATAGGATGGAAGAGGAGAGAGTAGCGGGGGAGAGAGAGCGAAGGTTGGGACGGCGCGATACCATCCGAGTAGGGGCAGTGTGGGAAGTGTTGGATGAGAGCGAGAGGGAAAAGGATACAAGGTAGTGGTCGGAGACTTGGAGGAGTTGCAATGAGGTTAGTGGAAGAACAGCATCTAGTAAAGATGAGGTCAAGCGTATTGCCTGCCTTGTGAGTAGGGGGAAGGTGAGAGGGTGAGGTCAAAAGAGGAGAGGAGTGGAAAGAAGGAGGCAGAGAGGAATGAGTCAAAGGTAGACGTGGGGAGGTTAAAGTCGCCCAGAACTGTGAGAGGTGAGCCGTCCTCAGGAAAGGAGCTTATCAAGGCATCAAGCTAATCAGCTAACACAACAAACAGCAGGTAAAATGGCGTTGACTAGGCAACGGGGCCGACAGATAAAACAAACAAGCAGAATGGAGTACCGTGATTAATGGACAGTCCAGCGTGCATCAGCTATGTAGCCAAGAGATCAGGGGGCAGCGGTGGATGGGCAGGGAAGCTGGACTGGCGAGTGTTATCCAGGTAAAAAAAAAACTAAAAATGACTAAATAGCTTGTAGCTAGTTAGCTGGTTAGCGTCTGGAGGTTCTTGAGTGTGTTTTAAAAATAGTAGCGATTCCGTATCACAATGGGTGAGGCAGGTTTCCGGAAGGTATAAACAATTTAAAAATCAAAAAGAGATAGAAAGTAAATATGGGTCCAGAGAGTGTTTGGGACGCGGCGATTCAGACGGTTAGCAGGCCTGTGCTAACAAGCTAACAGTTCGTAGGCCCGGGCTAGACAGGGTAGCAGGGGTGTGCTACAGGTGCTCTGGCCGGGCTAGCTTCAAGCTAAGTGGGTGGAAACGCTAGCCAGGGGTAATCATCCGGGGTTGCAGTTTAGCTAGATAGCTAGTTGTGAAGATCCAGCTGAAAAATGTTCCGTTTGCGGTGGGAATCCGGGGCTGAAAAATAAATAGGTCCGTTATGCTCTGGTGAGAGTCGCGTTGTTCGAACTGGCGAGAGCTTTCCGGGCTAAAGGTTAGCTGATGACCGGTTAGTTGAAGACCGCTAGCATAGCTGGTGGGTTAGCTGGCTAGCTTCTATTGAGGGGTTTCGGTTCCGAAGTAAATATAAATACTTTGGGTGATGCGGGTTGCAGGAGAGTATTTGGAAGCTTAGATTTAGCAAAATGTTTTTAAAGAGGTATGCGAAGTAAAATCTGTAAAAAAAAAACGAAAAAGACGCGATATATACAGGGGACAGGACGACAGGACGACTTACTGCTACGCCATCTTGGAGTCAAATAAGTCTCTCACTGTTGCCGCCTGCTACCGACCCCCCTCAGCTCCCAGCTGTGCCCTGGACACCATGTGTGAATTGATCGCTCCCCATCTAGCTTCAGAGTTTCTTCTGTTAGGTGACCTAAACTGGGATATGCTTAACACCCCGGCAGTCCTACAATCTAAGCTAGATGCCCTCAATCTCACACAAATCATCAAGGAACCCACCAGGTACAACCCTAAATCTGTAAACAATGGCACCCTCATAGACGTTATCCTGACCAACTGGCCCTCCAAATACACCTCCGCTATCTTCAATCAGGATCTCAGCGATCACTGCCTCATTGCCTGTATCCGCTACGGGTCCGCAGTCAAACAACCACCCCTCATCACTGTCAAACGCTCCCTAAAACACTTCTGCGAACAGGCCTTTCTAATCGACCTGGCCCGGGTATCCTGGAAGGATATTGACCTCATCCCATCAGTTGAGGATGCCTGGTCATTCTTTAAAAGTAAATTCCTCACCATCTTAGATAAGCATGCTCCGTTCAAAAAATGCAGAACTAAGAACAGATATAGCCCTTGGTTCACTCCAGACCTGACTGCCCTCGACCAGCATAGTCCCCGCGATATGCAACTGTTCAGGGAAGTCAGGAACGAATACACGCAGTCAGTCAGGAAAGCAAAGGCCAGCTTTTTCAAGCAGAAATTTGCTCTAACTCAAAAAAGTCCATGGAGAACAAGAGCACCTCCTCCCAGCTGCCCACTGCACTGAGGCTAGGTAACACGGTCACCACTGATAAATTCATGATAATCATGATAATTCATGATAACTTCAACAAGCATTTCTCAACAGCTGGTCATGCCTTCCTCTTGGCTACTCCTACCAGCCAACAGCTCCGCCCCCCACCCCCCAGCTCGCCCAAGCCTCCCCAGCTTCTCCTTTACCCTATTCCAGATAGCAGATGTTCTGAAAGAGCTGCAAAACCTGGACCCGTACAAATCAGCTGGTCTTGACAATCTGGACACTCTATTTCTGAAACTATTTGCCGACATTGTCGCAACCCCTATTACCAGCCTGTTCAACCTCTCTTTCATATCGTCTGAGATCCCCAAGGATTGGAAAGCTGCCGCAGTCATCCCCCTCTTCAAAGGGGGAGACACCCTGGACCCAAACTGCTACAGACCTATATCCATCCTGCCCTGCCTATCTACGGTCTTCGAAAGCCTAGTCAACAAACAGATCACTGACCATCTCGAATCCCACCGTACCTTCTCCGCTGTGCAATCTGGTTTCAGAGCCGGTCACAGGTGCACCTCAGCCACGCTCAAGGTACTAAATGATATCATAACCGCCATCGATAAAAGACAGTACTGTGCAGCCATCTTCATCGACCTTGCCAAGGCTTTCGACTCTGTCAATCACCATATTCGTATCGGCAGACTCAGTAGCTTCGGTTTTTCTAATGACTGCCTTGCCTGGTTCACCAACTACTTTGCAGACCGAGTTCAGTGTGTCAAATCGGAGGGCATGTTGTCCGGTCCTCTGGCAGTCTCTGGGGGTGCCACAGGGTTCAATTCTCGGGCCGACTCTTTTCTCTGTATATATCAATGATGTTGCTCTTGCTGCGGGCGATTCCCTGATCCACCTCTACGCAGACGACACCATTCTGTATACTTCTGGCCCTTCCTTGGACACTGTGCTATCTCACCTCCAAACGAGCTTCAATGCCATACAACATTCCTTCCGTGGCCTCCAACTGCTCTTAAACGCTAGTAAAACCAAATGAATGCAACTAACCAGGTAGGCTAGTTGAGAACAGGTTCTCATTTGCAACTGCGACCTGGCCAAGATAAAGCATAGCAGTGTGAACAGACAACACAGAGTTACACATGGAGTAAACAATTAACAAGTCAATAACACAGAGAAAAAAGGGGAGTCTATATACAATGTGTGCAAAAGGCATGAGGAGGTAGGCGAATAATTACAATATTGCAGATTAACACTGGAGTGATAGATGATCATGTACAGGTAGAGATATTGGTGTGCAAAAGAGCAGAAAAGTAAATAAATAAAAACTGTGGGGATGAGGTAGGTGAAAATGGGTGTGCTATTTACCAATAGATTATGTACAGCTGCAGCGATCGGTTAGCTGCTCAGCTAGCTGATGTTTGAAGTTGGTGAGGGAGATAAAAGTCTCCAACTTCAGCGATTTTTGCAATTCGTTCCAGTCACAGGCAGCAGAGTACTGGAACGAAAGGCGGCCGAATGAGGTGTTGGCTTTAGGGATGATCAATGAGATACACCTGCTGGAGCGCGTGCTACGGATGGGTGTTGCCATCGTGACCAGTGAGCTGAGATAAGGCGGAGCTTTGCCTAGCATGGCCTTGTAGATGACCTGGAGCCAGTGGGTCTGGCAACGAATATGTAGCGAGGGCCAGCCGACTAGAGCATACAAGTCGCAGTGGTGGGTAGTATAAGGTGCTTTAGTGACAAAACGGATGGCACTGTGATAAACTGCATCCAGTTTGCTGAGTAGAGTGTTGGAAGCAATTTTGTAGATGACGTCGCCGAAGTCGAGGATCGGTAGGATAGTCAGTTTTACTAGGGTAAGCTTGGCAGCGTGAGTGAATGAGGCTTTGTTGCGGAATAGAAAGCCGATTCTTGATTTGATTTTCGATTGGAGATGTTTGATATGGGTCTGGAAGGAGAGTTTGCAGTCTAGCCAGACACCTAGGTACTTATAGGTGTCCACATATTCAAGGTCGGAACCATCCAGTGTGGTGATGCTAGTCGGGCATGCGGGTGCAGGCAGCGATCGGTTGAAAAGCATGCATTTGGTTTTACTAGCGTTTAAGAGCAGTTGGAGGCCATGGAAGGAGTGTTGTATGGCATTGAAGCTCGATTGGAGGTTAGATAGCACAGTGTCCAATGACGGGCCGAAAGTGTATACAATGGTGTCGTCTGCGTAGAGGTCGATCAGGGAATCGCCCGCAACAAGAGCAACATCATTGTACACCAGCGGAACCCATCCAACTTGAAGGAGCTGGAGCAGTTTAGCCTTGAAGAATTGGCAAAAATCCGAGTGGCTCGATGAGAGAGAGAGATGGAAAGAAGCATGGAGGGAAGCATGGAGAGAGAGAGAGAGAGAGAAACAGAGAGAGAAAGAGAAGCACAGAGAGAGAAAGAGAGAGAGAAACAGAGAGAGAAAGAGAGAGAGAGAAGCACAGAGAGAGAGCGAGATGAAGATAATTAGAGGCAGGGTTTGGAGAGTTATGGAGGATCGAAATAAGGACGTGATTAAGGAAGCCCCGTGCTCTCTGTGTATGTCAGTATGTTAACGAGAGGAGAACCCCAGGTTTATGTTCTTAACATGGGCAGTAATTGCATGCTATGACATCTCACACCTATTAGGTAGTGTATGAGGACATGTTTTGTAGGCTAAGCAGGGAGAACCCCTCGCTCTCTATGTCACCACCTGTAGAGGCGCCTCATCCCAACAACCCTGTCGATGTGACAGGGATACTAAGGATAATACCTGACAGAGGAGAGGAGAGGAGAGGAGAGGAGAGGAGAGGAGAGGAGAGGAGAGGAGAGGAGAGGCCCAGGGTGATTGTTAACTATTTTCAACGGGTGCCTCTTTCAGAGTCCATTGGTTATAATGTAGTGCACTTTTTCAGTGTCTGTAGTGAGGCGTTGTTCTGTCTGTGTAAAGTTTACTGCAATACTAATATAACCCTTCTCTTTCTCTATCTTTCTATTTGTGTGTGTGTGCATGCGTGCCTATGTTTGTGTGTTGTTGTGTGTGTGTGTGTGTGTGTGTGTGTGTGTGTGTGTGTGTGTGTGTGTGTGTGTGTGTGTGTGTGTGTGTGTGTGTGTGTGTGTGTGTGTGTGTGTGTGTGTGTGTGTGTGTGTGTGTGTGTGTGTGTGTGTGTGTGTGTGTGTGTGTGTGTGTGTGCGTGTTTAGCTGGGACATCGAGGGAGCAGTGTATGGGACCCAGTGTGGAGAGATAGAGTCGGGCCTGGCCCTGGTGTTTGAGAGGGGTGGAGAGAGGAAGATGTGTACTCCTTACCTGGACACCACCTCCTCTGGAAACATCCGCTTCTACTTCACCATGGGTAAGGTTACCACCAACACAGACCACTACCCACGGGTGCTTCTACTTCACCATGGGTAAGGTTACCACCAACACAGACCACTACCCACGGGTGCTTCTACTTCACCATGGGTAAGGTTACCACCAACACAGACCGTTACCCACGGGTGCTTCCACTTCACCATGGGTAAGGTTACCACCAACACAGACCGTTACCCACGGGTGCTTCCACTTCACCATGGGTAAGGTAACCACCAACACAGACCGTTACCCACGGGTGCTTCCACTTCACCATGGGTAAGGACCACCAACACAGACTACTACCCACGGGTGCTTCCACTTCACCATGGGTAAGGACCACCAACACAGACCACTACCCACGGGTGCTTCCACTTCACCATGGGTAAGGACCACCAACACAGACTACTACCCACGGGTGCTTCCACTTCACCATGGGTAAGGACCACCAACACAGACCGTTACCCACGGGTGCTTCCACTTCACCATGGGTAAGGTAACCACCAACACAGACTACTACCCACGGGTGCTTCCACTTCACCATGGGTAAGGACCACCAACACAGACTACTACCCACGGGTGCTTCCACTTCACCATGGGTAAGGTAACCACCAACACAGACCACTACCCACGGGTGCTTCCACTTCACCATGGGTAAGGTAACCACCAACACAGACTACTACCCACGGGTGCTTCCACTTCACCATGGGTAAGGACCACCAACACAGACTACTACCCACGGGTGCTTCCACTTCACCATGGGTAAGGACCACCAACACAGACCATTACCCACGGGTGCTTCCACTTCACCATGGGTAAGGACCACCAACACAGACTACTACCCACGGGTGCTTCCACTTCACCATGGGTAAGGTAACCACCAACACAGACCACTACCCACGGGTGCTTCCACTTCACCATGGGTAAGGTAACCACCAACACAGACTACTACCCACGGGTGCTTCCACTTCACCATGGGTAAGGTAACCACCAACACAGACTACTACCCACGGGTGCTTCCACTTCACCATGGGTAAGGTAACCACCAACACAGACCACTACCCACGGGTGCTTCCACTTCACCATGGGTAAGGTAACCACCAACACAGACTACTACCCACGGGTGCTTCCACTTCACCATGGGTAAGGTAACCACCAACACAGACCGTTACCCACGGGTGCTTCCACTTCACCATGGGTAAGGTAACCACCAACACAGACTACTACCCACGGGTGCTTCCACTTCACCATGGGTAAGGACCACCAACACAGACCACTACCCACGGGTGCTTCCACTTCACCATGGGTAAGGACCACCAACACAGACTACTACCCACGGGTGCTTCCACTTCACCATGGGTAAGATAACCACCAACACAGACTACTACCCACGGGTGCTTCCACTTCACCATGGGTAAGGTTACCATCAACACAGACCACTACCCACGGGTGCTTCCACTTCACCATGGGTAAGGTTACCAACTACACAGACCACTACCCACGGGTGCTTACACTTCACCATGGGTAAGGTAACCACCAACACAGACTACTACCCACGGGTGCTTCCACTTCACCATGGGTAAGGACCACCAACACAGACCATTACCCACGGGTGCTTCCACTTCACCATGGGTAAGGACCACCAACACAGACCATTACCCACGGGTGTTTCCACTTCACCATGGGTAAGGACCACCAACACAGACCACTACCCACGGGTGCTTCCACTTCACCATGGGTAAGGACCACCAACACAGACCACTACCCACGGGTGCTTCCACTTCACCATGGGTAAGGACCACCAACACAGACTACTACCCACGGGTGCTTCCACTTCACCATGGGTAAGGTAACCACCAACACAGACCATTACCCACGGGTGCTTCCACTTCACCATGGGTAAGGTAACCACCAACACAGACTACTACCCACGGGTGCTTCCACTTCACCATGGGTAAGGACCACCAACACAGACCACTACCCACGGGTGCTTCCACTTCACCATGGGTAAGGACCACCAACACAGACTACTACCCACGGGTGCTTCCACTTCACCATGGGTAAGGTTACCACCAACACAGACCGTTACCCACGGGTGCTTCCACTTCACCATGGGTAAGGTAACCACCAACACAGACCGTTACCCACGGGTGCTTCCACTTCACCATGGGTAAGGTAACCACCAACACAGACCGTTACCCACGGGTGCTTCCACTTCACCATGGGTAAGGTAACCACCAACACAGACAGTTACCCACGGGTGCTTCCACTTCACCATGGGTAAGTTTACCACCAACACAGACCGTTACCCACGGGTGCTTCCACTTCACCATGGGTAAGGACCACCAACACAGACCATTACCCACGGGTGCTTCCACTTCACCATGGGTAAGGTAACCACCAACACAGACAGTTACCCACGGGTGCTTCCACTTCACCATGGGTAAGGACCACCAACACAGACCATTACCCACGGGTGCTTCCACTTCACCATGGGTAAGGTAACCACCAACACAGACAGTTACCCACGGGTGCTTCCACTTCACCATGGGTAAGGACCACCAACACAGACCGTTACCCACGGGTGCTTCCACTTCACCATGGGTAAGGTTACCACCAACACAGACTGCTACCCACGGGTGCTTCCACTTCACCATGGGTAAGGTTACCACCAACACAGACCGTTACCCACGGGTGCTTCCACTTCACCATGGGTAAGGTTACCACCAACACAGACCACTACCCACGGGTGCTTCCACTTCACCATGGGTAAGGACCACCAACACAGACCGTTACCCACGGGTGCTTCCACTTCACCATGGGTAAGGTAACCACCAACACAGACCGTTACCCACGGGTGCTTCCACTTCACCATGGGTAAGGACCACCAACACAGACCGTTACCCACGGGTGCTTCCACTTCACCATGGGTAAGGTAACCACCAACACAGACAGTTACCCACGGGTGCTTCCACTTCACCATGGGTAAGGTAACCACCAACACAGACCGTTACCCACGGGTGCTTCCACTTCACCATGGGTAAGGTAACCACCAACACAGACCGTTACCCACGGGTGCTTCCACTTCACCATGGGTAAGGTAACCACCAACACAGACAGTTACCCACGGGTGCTTCCACTTCACCATGGGTAAGGTAACCACCAACACAGACCGTTACCCACGGGTGCTTCCACTTCACCATGGGTAAGGTTACCACCAACACAGACTACTACCCACGGGTGCTTCCACTTCACCATGGGTAAGGTTACCACCAACACAGACCGTTACCCACGGGTGCTTCCACTTCACCATGGGTAAGGTAACCACCAACACAGACCGTTACCCACGGGTGCTTCCACTTCACCATGGGTAAGGTTACCACCAACACAGACCGTTACCCACGGGTGCTTCCACTTCACCATGGGTAAGGTTACCACCAACACAGACAGTTACCCACGGGTGCTTCCACTTCACCATGGGTAAGTTTACCACCAACACAGACCGTTACCCACGGGTGCTTCCACTTCACCATGGGTAAGGACCACCAACACAGACCATTACCCACGGGTGCTTCCACTTCACCATGGGTAAGGTAACCACCAACACAGACAGTTACCCACGGGTGCTTCCACTTCACCATGGGTAAGGACCACCAACACAGACCATTACCCACGGGTGCTTCCACTTCACCATGGGTAAGGTAACCACCAACACAGACAGTTACCCACGGGTGCTTCCACTTCACCATGGGTAAGGTAACCACCAACACAGACCGTTACCCACGGGTGCTTCCACTTCACCATGGGTAAGGTTACCACCAACACAGACCGTTACCCGTGGGTCTAAAAATACCTTCTCCCCTCTCCTTACCTTCACTGACGAGCTTCCACCATATTGGACAATAAGTTCAGTCAGTGCAGATGAAGCGGATGGACAAGGTCTAGGAACAGTGGGGTTAACTGCCTTGTTCAGGGGAAGAATGACAGATTCGATCTCGCAACCTTCCGGTTACTAGTCCAACACTCTAACCACTAGGCTACCCTGCCGCCCCTCCACTCTAACCACTAGGCTACCTGCCACCCCTCCACTCTAACCACTAGGCTACCTGCCGCCCCTCCACTCTAACCACTAGGCTACCTGCCGCCCCTCCACTCTAACCACTAGGCTACCCTGCCACCCCTCTACTCTAACCACTAGGCTACCTGCCGCCCCTCCACTCTAACCACTAGGCTACCTGCCGCCCATCCACTCTAACCACTAGGCTACCTGCCGCCCCTCCACTCTAACCACTAGGCTACCTGCCGCCCCTCCACTCTAACCACTAGGCTACCCTGCCACCCCTCTACTCTAACCACTAGGCTACCTGCCGCCCCTCCACTCTAACCACTAGGCTACCTGCCGCCCCTCCCTCTAACCACTAGACTACCTGCCGCCCCCCACTCTAACCACTAGGCTACCTGCCGCCCCTCCACTCTAACCACTAGGCTACCTGCCGCCCCTCCACTCTAACCACTAGGCTACCTGCCGCCCCTCCACTCTAACCACTAGACTACCTGCCGCCCCTCCACTCTAACCACTAGACTACCTGCCGCCCCTCCACTCTAACCACTAGGCTACCTGCCGCCCCTCCACTCTAACCACTAGGCTACCTGCCGCCCCTCCACTCTAACCACTAGACTACCTGCCGCCCCCCACTCTAACCACTAGGCTACCTGCCGCCCCTCCACTCTAACCACTAGACTACCTGCCGCCCCTCCACTCTAACCACTAGGCTACCTGCCGCCCCTCCACTCTAACCACTAGACTACCTGCCGCCCCTCCACTCTAACCACTAGACTACCTGCCGCCCCTCCACTCTAACCACTAGGCTACCTGCCGCCCCTCCACTCTAACCACTAGGCTACCTGCCGCCCCTCCACTCTAACCACTAGACTACCTGCCGCCCCTCCACTCTAACCACTAGGCTACCTGCCGCCCCTCCACTCTAACCACTAGGCTACCTGCCGCCCCTCCACTCTAACCACTAGACTACCTGCCGCCCCTCCACTCTAACCACTAGGCTACCTGCCGCCCCTCCACTCTAACCACTAGACTACCTGCCGCCCCTCCACTCTAACCACTAGGCTACCTGCCGCCCCTCCACTCTAACCACTAGACTACCTGCCGCCCCTCCACTCTAACCACTAGACTACCTGCCGCCCCTCCACTCTAACCACTAGGCTACCTGCCGCCCCTCCACTCTAACCACTAGGCTACCTGCCGCCCCGCCACTCTAACCACTAGGCTACCTGCCGCCCCTCCACTCTAACCACTAGACTACCTGCCGCCCCTCCACTCTAACCACTAGACTACCTGCCGCCCCTCCACTCTAACCACTAGACTACCTGCCGCCCCTCCACTCTAACCACTAGACTACCTGCCGCCCCTCCACGCTAACCACTAGACTACCTGCCGCCCCTCCACTCTAACCACAAGACTACCTGCCGCCCCTCCACTCTAACCACTAGACTACCTGCCGCCCCTCCACTCTAACCACTAGACTACCTGCCGCCCCTCCACTCTAACCACTAGACTACCTGCCGCCCCTCCACTCTAACCACTAGACTACCTGCCGCCCCCACTCTAACCACAAGACTACCTGCCGCCCCTCCACTCTAACCACTAGGCTACCTGCCGCCCCTCCACTCTAACCACTAGACTACCTGCCGCCCCTCCACTCTAACCACTAGGCTACCTGCCGCCCCTCCACTCTAACCACTAGACTACCTTGCCGCCACAATGGAGAAAGAGGCGTATTCTCATACCTATAATGTTGTTAGTCTTTTTCCAACCAAACATTTTCCCGACTGTCTGTGTGTTTTCCCGACTGTCTGCGTGTTTTCCTGCAGGTGGAGGAGAGTGTGACCCAGGAGAGTCCCATGAGAATGATGTCATCTTGTTTGGGAGGTCAGAGGGGAGGAGAGACCACGTGCTGTTAGACACCCTGCCATACTCCTCCTACAAGGTGAGACCAAAACACACACACACACAGAGAGACCACGTGCTGTTGGACAATCTGCCATACACACAGACCTGCTCTGTCCTCTACACTATACAGACCTGCTCTGTCCTCTACAGACCTGCTCTGTCCTCTATAGACCTGCTCTGTCCTCTATAGACCTGCTCTGTCCTCTACAGACCTGCTCTGTCCTCTACAGACCTGCTCTGTCCTCTACAGACCTGCTCTGTCCTCTACAGACCTGCGCTGTCCTCTAAAGACCTGCTCTGTCCTCTATAGACCTGCTCTGTCCTCTATAGACCTGCTCTGTCCTCTACAGACCTGCTCTGTCCTCTACAGACCTGCTCTGTCCTCTACAGACCTGCTCTGTCCTCTACAGACCTGCTCTGTCCTCTACAGACCTGCGCTGTCCTCTACAGACCTGCTCTGTCCTCTACAGACCTGCTCTGTCCTCTACAGACCTGCTCTGTCCTCTACAGACCTGCTCTGTCCTCTACAGACCTGCTCTGTCCTCTACAGACCTGCGCTGTCCTCTACAGACCTGCGCTGTCCTCTACAGACCTGCTCTGTCCTCTACAGACCTGCTCTGTCCTCTACAGACCTGCTCTGTCCTCTACAGACCTGCTCTGTCCTCTACAGACCTGCTCTGTCCTCTACAGACCTGCTCTGTCCTCTACAGACCTGCTCTGTCCTCTACAGACCTGCTCTGTCCTCTACAGACCTGCTCTGTCCTCTACAGACCTGCTCTGTCCTCTACAGACCTGCTCTGTCCTCTACAGACCTGCTCTGTCCTCTACAGACCTGCTCTGTCCTCTATAGACCTGCTCTGTCCTCTACAGACCTGCTCTGTCCTCTACAGACCTGCTCTTTAATGTGATCTAGCTCTAACTGTTCTGTTGATGTTTAGGAGGATATAAAATATGTTTATCCAGCCAACTCTGTTCCTCTACTGTGTTTCCTCTTCTTTCCCCCATATCTCTCCTCTCCCCCCTCTCCATTCTCCTCTACTTTTATACCCTTTGTTATTCCCTTATCCTCCTCCTCCCCCACCTCTCCTCACCCTCTCCCCCCTCTCCTCACCCTCTCCTCCCCCCCTCTCCTCACCTCCTTCCTCCCCCTCCTCCTTCCTCCTCCTCCTCCTCCCCCTTCTCCTTCTCCCTCCCCTCCTTCCTCCTCTCTTCCTTCCTCCCCCTCCTCTCTTCCTTCCTCTCTCCTCCTCTCCTCCCCCTCCTCTCTTCCTTCCTCCCCCTCCTCTCTTCCTTCCTCCCCCTCCTCTCTTCCTTCCTCCCCCCCTCCTCTCCTCTCCTCCCCCTCCTCTCTTCCTTCCTCCTTCCTCTCCTCCTTCCTCCCCTCTTCCTTCCCCTCCTCTCCTCTGTCTTCTCCTCCCCCTCCTCTCCTCTGTCTTCTCCTCCCCCTCCTCTCTTCCTTCCTCTCCTCCTTCCTCCCCCTCCTCTCTTCCTTCCTCTCCTCCTTCCTCCTCTCTTCCTTCCTCCCCCTCCTCTCCTCCGTCTTCTCCTCCCTCTTCCCCTAGAGTCCATCTGTAGTATCAGTAGCCCTTCCTCCAGACCTCCAGACCCCTGTCACCCAGTTCTGTCTGGAGCAGCGGGCACACGGTGGTGCCAACCGTCATGTCTGGGCCGTAGACTTCATGCATCTGCTGCCCGTTCTGCCTGCCACACACACCCACGTGGCCCAGTTCTCCATCAACCTGGGCTGTGGATCCTACCAGCCTGCCAACAGGTACAATACACCTTCTGCACTGTTGCACTCAACAGCCAGCACAATGCAAAACAATCAATACAATACATTTTCTATTTGCTAATTGCACACATTTCATATTAATATATTTTTTGCAATACTGACAGTTCTTCCCCTTTTGTTACAACGTGTTGTAAGGTGGAATAAAAATGTGTCTTCCTCTTTGTTAGTGTCAATCTGGAGTTTTCCACCAATCACGGTCGTTCCTGGTCCCTGCTCCACACAGAGTGTCTCCCAGACTTGTGTGCTGGACCTCACCTACCACATAGCACCGTCTACTCCTCTGATAACTACAGCGGGTAGGGATGTTTGTGTGTGTGTGTGTTTATGTGGGTTTACGTGTGTGTGTGTGTGTTTATGTGTGTGTGTGTGTTTTTATGTGGGTTTACGTGTGTGTGTGTTTAGTGTAGGTGGAGGTAAAGAGGTATGTGACTGTAGGTGGAGGTATAGGACTGTAGGTGGAGATATTAGGACTGTAGGTGGAGGTATAGGACTGTAGGTGGAGGTATGGGACTGTAGTTGGAGGTATAGGACTGTAGGTGGAGGTATAGGACTGTGGGTGGAGGTATGGGACTGTAGGTGGAGGTATAGAGGTATGGGACTGTAGGTGGAGGTATGGGACTGTAGGTGGAGGTATGGGACTGTAGGTGGAGGTATGGGACTGTAGGTGGAGGTATGGGACTGTAGGTGGAGGTATGGGACTGTAGGTGGAGGTATGGGACTGTAGGTGGAGGTATGGGACTGTAGGTGGAGGTATAGGACTGTAGGTGGAGGTAAGGAGGTATGTGACTGTAGGTGGAGGTAAGGAGGTATGTGACTGTAGGTGGAGGTAAGGAGGTATGTGACTGTGGGTGGAGGTATGTGACTGTGGGTGGAGGTATGTGACTGTGGGTGGAGGTATGGGAATGTGGGTGGAGGTATGGGAATGTGGGTGGAGGTATGGGAATGTGGGTGGAGGTATGGGACTGTGGGTGGAGGTATAGGACTGTGGGTGGAGGTATAGGACTGTGGGTGGAGGTATGGGACTGTGGGTGGAGGTATAGGACTGTGGGTGGAGGTATAGGACTGTGGGTGGAGGTATGGGACTGTGGGTGGAGGTATGTGACTGTGGGTGGAGGTATGGGAATGTGGGTGGAGGTATGGGAATGTGGGTGGAGGTATGGGACTGTGGGTGGAGGTATAGGACTGTGGGTGGAGGTATGGGACTGTGGGTGGAGGTATGGGACTGTGGGTGGAGGTATGGGACTGTGGGTGGAGGTATGGACGGAACCAAAGCAAAGAAAGTAAAAGTTAGAGCCCCCTCTCCTACCTACCCACTACTTACCTACCCCCTCCTACCTACCTACCCCCTCCTACCTACCCACTACTTACCTAACCTCTCCTACCTACCCACTACTTACCTAACCTCTCCTACCTACCCACTACTTACCTAACCTCTCCTACCTACCCACTACTTACCTAACCTCTCCTACCTACCCACTACTTACCTACCTACCCACTACTTACCTACCCTCTCCTACCTACCCACTACCACCTAACCTTAATGCCACATGGCGGGCGAACCAAATACATAGAGTGCATGCTACGGGTACATGCTACGGGTACATGCTACGGGTACATGCTACGGGTACATGCTACGGGTACAGTTTAACTTATGTTTACAGACACCTTAGCCAAATACATTTAATCTCAGTTTTTCACAATTCCTGACATTCAATCACAGTAATAATTCCCTGTTTTAGGTCAGTTAAGATCACCAATTTATTTTAAGAATGTGAAAATGTCAGAATAATAGTAGAGACAATGATTTATTTAAGCTTTTATTTCTTTCATCACATTCCCACTGGGTCAGAAGTTTACATTCACTCAATTACTATTTGGTAGCATTGCCTTTAAATGGTTTAACTTGGGTCAAACGTTTCGGTTAGCCTTCCACAAGCTTCCCACAATAAGTTGGGTGAATTTTGGCCCATTCCTCCTGACAGAGCTGGTGTAACTGAGTCAGGTTTGTAGGCCTCCATGTTCGCACACGCTTTTTCAGTTCTGCCCACACATTTTCTATAGGATTGAGGCCAGGGCTTTGTGATGGCCACTCCAAGACCTTGACTTTGTTGTCCTTAAACCATTTGGCCACAACTTTGGAAGTATGCTTGGGGTGATTGTCCATTTGAAAGACCCATTTGCGACCAAACTTAACCTGTTAAGTCGACCCTCTACTTTTTTGAACATTCTGTTAAAAATCGCGCAACATTTCAGCGCCCTGCTACTCAGGCCAGGAATATAGTATATGCATATGATTAGTATGTGTGGATAGAAAACACTCAGACGTTTATAAAACTGGTAAATCACGGCTGTGACTATAACAGAACGTGCGTTTCATCGAAAAGTGCAGGAAAATCTGATCACTGAAAATGGAAATAAATATCCTTGCGCTACTTCCAGGAATTGTTCAAAGTGAACCGAATTAAATGAGGCCGAGGTTGCAGTGCCTACAGCTTCCACACGATGTCTAGAGTCTTGTCATTTGATTCAGCTTTGATTCTTGGTCAAACCGAATCAAGGGAACCGATTCCCTCCGGTCTCCGACCGGATGTTTTGGTCGAGCTCTCTCCAGACATTTTTTCGAGACGGACACCTATAGAATTTACATCGCCTCCTGATGAATTTTATCGCTTATTAACGTGTACTAATACCTAAAGTTGCATTACAAAAGTATTTCGAAGTGTTTTGTGAAAGTTTATCGTCGACTTTTTGAATTTTAAAAAATGACGTTACGTTATGAAACGCTATTTTTTTCAGTTTATCACACAGTCTTCATAGATCGATATCTAGGCTGTATATGGACCGATTTAATCGAAAAAAAATACCCA
The DNA here is from genome assembly GCF_023373465.1 of Oncorhynchus keta. Classification (NCBI taxonomy): domain Eukaryota; kingdom Metazoa; phylum Chordata; class Actinopteri; order Salmoniformes; family Salmonidae; genus Oncorhynchus; species Oncorhynchus keta. Next base: position 54,529,749 of record NC_068437.1, on the reverse strand, counting down.
ATAGTGATTATGGGACATCTAGGAGTGCCAACAAAGAAGATGGTCAAAGGTAATGAATGTTTTATATTTTATTGTGCGGTTTGTGTAGCGCCGAATATGCTAATTATTTTGTTTACGTCCCCTGCGGGTCTTTTGGGGTGTTACATGCTATCAGATAATAGCTTCTCATGCTTTCGCCGAAAAGCATTTAAAAAATCTGACTTGTTGCCTGGATTCACAACGAGTGTAGCTTTAATTCAATACCCTGCATGTGTATTTTAATGAACGTTTGAGTTTTAACTAATACTATTAGCATTTAGCGTAGCGCATTTGCATTTCCAGAGCTCTAGATGGGACGCCTGCGTGCCAGGTAGGAGCAAGAGGTTAACTTGCTGACTGATGTCTCGAGATGTTGCTTCAATATATCCACATATTTTCCTCCCTCATGAAGCCATCTATTTTGTGAAGTGCACCAGTCCCTCCTGCACCAAAGCACCCCCACAACATGATGCTGCCACCCCCGTGCTTCCCGGTTGGGATGGTGTTCTTCGGCTTGCAAGCCTCCCCCTTTTTCATCCAAACATAACGATGGTCATTACGGCCAAACAGTTCTATTTGTTTCATCAGACCAGAGGACATTTCTCCAAAAATTACGATCTTAGTCCCCATGTGCAGATGCAAACTGTAGTCTGGCTTTTTTATAGCGGTTTTAGAGCAATGGCTTCTTCCTTGCTGAGCGGCCTTTCAGGTTATGTTGATATAGGACTAGTTTTACTGTGGATATAGATACTTTTGTACCGGTTTCCTCCAGCATCTTCACAAGGTCCTTTGCTGTTGTTCTGGGATTGATTTGCACTTTTCGCACCGAAGTACGTTCATCTCTAGGAGACAAAGTGCATCTCCTTCCTGAGCGGAATGACGGCTGCGTGGTCCCATGGTGTTTATACTTGCGTACTATTGTTTTTCCGATGATGTCAAGGAAAGAGGCACTGAGTTTGAAGGTAGGCCTTGAAATACAGCCACAGGTACACCTCCAATTGACTCAAATGATATTAGCCTATCAGAATCTTCTAATGCAATCATTTTCTTGAATTTTCCCAGCTGTTGAAAGGCACAGTCAACTTAGTGTACAGTCAACCTCTGACCCACTGGAATTGTGATACAGGGAATTATAAGTGAAATAATCTGTCTGTAAACAATTGTTGGAAAAATGACTTGTGTCATGAAATGTAGATATCCTAACCGACTTGCCAAAACTATCGTTTGTTAAACAAGACATTTGTGGAGTGGTTGGAAAACGAGTTTATGTAAACTTCAACTGTATATGGATACCCGCAGGTCTCTTGCCTAAGCATTCCCAAGGTGCCTTCCCCTTCCCCCCTGGGAACAAAAACAGAATAATTACTAACTTAAAGTGAACCATTTCAATAATCACAAACACAGTCCTTTTGGCATACACATACCTCAGCAGGACCGGCTACAAAATCCTTTATCCTTTACAACAAATTAATCAGACCCACAACCAACACAGCACATACAAAGCAGCTCTTTCCAAAACAAAGGAACGCTGGCTTTTCAAACTGCAGAAGGAGTCGGTAATTGCAGACAGCTGTACCCCCTGACGAGAAGGCGGGGTCAGAGAGCCGATTAGTGATAGGCCGACCAATCAGCTGCTTTAGGGGAATCCAGGAAGCCATTTTCCTGATATACACACAAACCCACAACACAAAAAGGAACGTAGCATATGATAATACATGACATATATCATGTGACCTTTCTTTGAGGACCTAGTTATATACCCTGACACAGTGGTGTTAGGAAACTACTGGTTTACAGGCCACATTCGGCCTGCAAGTCACGTAATGCTGGCTTACAAAGTGATGTGTAATTCCTATTAGAATCCAGCCAGAGTCAAGATATCCAACAAGTGGAGTTGTCAATCACACGAGACCTGGATTCATGATGATTTTGAAGGGGAAGATTGAATAGTGAGACAACCTCAATCATCTGAACTGGAGCAGCCATCTCAGTAACGGGTGCAATAGATCCAACTGATTGGATTAGTTTGAAAAACCTCTCTGTTATTTGTCTTTGTGTAGTATAAAATGTATTAACCAATAAATGTACGTGCAAAACAAAAACACATATTACAGTAAAACAAACAATTCTGGAAAATCTCCCTTCAATAGAGCATGCTGGGAAATATTATATGGTTCAATGTAAAACCCTTCTTGTCTTCCAAAAAAATCACCCAAGAACCTTTTCCTCCAGAAACAATTCTTAGGATGTTAAAGGTTCTAGGTAGAACCCTTTGCCTTCCAATAAGGGTTCTTCTGATCAAAACTGTTCTAGGTAGAACCCTATCTCTCTGCAAAAGAACCCTTTCGGAACCCTTTTTGTCTAAGAGTCTGTCTGACTGTTGGCATGTCCCTCTGTTTCTCTATCTCCAGCTGGACGAGGATCTCCATCCCCTTACCCAACGCTGCCCTGACTGAGAACACCCAGTTCCGTTGGAGACAGGGTGGCATGGGAGCTGGCAACATGTGGGCCATAGACAATGGTGGGAACCTTATACACACACTGTTGGTCCTGTAAATCTCATAAGATCGCGGGACATTAAGTTTGTTGGTTG
>NC_068437.1:54494638-54522138 GCF_023373465.1 Oncorhynchus keta | reverse complement strand
GTTACCAGGGCTTCCACGAACCCAGGTACCACACACTTAATGGTTACCAGGGCTTCCACGAACCCAGGTACCACACACTTACTTAATGGTTACCAGGGCTTCCACGAACCCAGGTACCACACACTTAATGGTTAACAGGGCTTCCACGAACCCAGGTACCACACACTTAATGGTTACCAGGGCTTCCACGAACCCAGGTACCACACACTTAATGGAGGCCTGGTGCTGGGGGGGTGACAGAGATGTAACCTACAGGGACCCATTGGCTCATTTAGTGTTGTCTACTGTGTTGTAATGAAGACAAATGGCTCTACAAACTCACACACACACACACAGAGCATGGCCTGTACCGCCTAGAGCGCTCTTCATCAGTGGGCAGATGGTTGGGGGGAAAGTGTCAAGAATAGAGGTGTGTCTGCTGAGAGGAGGTCATTGAGTCCACACCATCCTGGCCCAGCCTGAGTCAGAGCCTTGCTAATGTGACTCATTCCAGCTGGACTGCTTGGCTTATTTAGAGAACATTGAAAACACTCCCTCCTTTATTTCCCTCTGTCCTCTCTCCCCCTGTCATGATCTATTTTCTCTCCCTTCATTTCTACCTCTCTCCATCATTTCTACCTCTCTCCATCCCTTCCTGTGTCTCTTTCTCCATCCCTCCATCCTCTCTCCCCCTGTCATGATCTATTTTCTCTCCCTTCATTTCTACCTCTCTCCATCCCTTCCTGTGTCTCTTTCTCAATCCCTCCATCCTCTCTCCCCCTGTCATGATCAATTTTCTCTCCCTTCATTTCTACCTTTCTCCATCCCTTCCTGTGTCTCTTTCTCCCCCCATCCGTCCTCACTCTCCACCTGCCTTCCCCTCATCCCTCCCCTCATCCCTCCCCCCATCCGTCCTCACTCTCCACCTGCCTTCCCCTCATCCCTCCCCCCATCCGTCCTCACTCCGTCCCTCATCCCTCCCCCCATCCGTCCTCACTCCGTCCCTCATCCCTCCCCCATCCGCCCCTCCGTCCTCACTCTCCTCTCCAGGATCGTATCAGTGGAGCTCCCTCCCGGTGCCCGTAAGTTCGGGGTGCAGTTCCGTTGGTGGCAGCCGTACCACTCTGGGCGTGGCCATGATGTGTGGGCAGTGGATGACATCACTATGACCTCCGTACTGTTCAACACCATCAGTCTGGACTTCAGTAATGTACTGGACGTCACTCAGAGTCTAGGCTTCTACCTTGGACACGTCCAGCCCTACTGCCGACACGACTGGACACTCAGGTACAGGATGGAAGCTTCCAGGCTTCTTATTTTACCTTTACTTGACAAGTCAGTTAATTTATTGAACAAATGATTATTTTGCAACGACGGCTTTACCCCCGGGTCAAACCCGGAAGACGCTGGGCCGAACCCGGAAGACGCTGGGCCGAACCCGGAAGACGCTGGGCCGAACCCGGAAGACGCTGGGCCGAACCCGGAAGACGCTGGGTCAAACCCGGAAGACGCTGGGCCAAACCCGGAAGACGCTGGGCCAAACCCGGACGACGCTGGGCCGAACCCGGAAGACGCTGGGCCGAACCCGGAAGACGCTGGGCCGAACCCGGAAGACGCTGGGCCGAACCCGGAAGACGCTGGGCCGAACCCGGAAGACGCTGGGCCGAACCCGGAAGACGCTGGGCCGAACCCGGAAGACGCTGGGCCGAACCCGGAAGACGCTGGGCCGAACCCGGAAGACGTTGGGCCGAACCCGGAAGACGCTGGGCCGAACCCGGAAGACGCTGGGCCAAATTGTGCGCCGCCCTATGGGACTCCACAATCACGGCCGGTTGTGATACAGCCTGGATTCGAACCAGGGTGTCTGTAGTGACGCCTCTAGCACTGAGATGCAGTGGCCTGAGACCGCTGAGCCACTCGGCTTCTTACTTTCAGATTTTCCAAGTGTGAAGTAGCTACACCTGAGAGGATCACTGTCCTGTGGTGCAGGAACTTCACACTTCAAATTGTGCTTTAGTTGTGCTGCATCTCTGCTAGTTTACTTTAGTACGGTCTAATCATCAACTCTGGTCCGCAGGTCAATGTGATTTACTCTCTCATGCGTTGTGTAGTTTCTCAGGCGAGCCCAGCCCCGGGTCCAGTATCCGTTATGTGGAGACACAGTCCATGCAGATCGGAGCGTCCTACACCCTGCAGTTTTCATTGGTCATGGGCTGCGGCCGAGACCCCTCCCCCAACATCGACACACAGGTCCGCCTGGAGTTCTCCACCAATCACGGCCTGACCTGGCACCTCGTCAAAGAGGTGAGGAAGGAGGGAAATATAATTAATGATCAACCATATGGGGCTACTGACAGTCTTGGAATTTGGCACACGTGCTCAGGGGTGTGACTCTTGCTAACCTGTAGATTAATAATTCTTATTATTTTGAAAACAGAAAAGGTTTTACACCCCTGTCATATCATTTGGAGCTAGTTCTAACTTCCTGTTTTCTTGGTCGTATCATTGTTTGTAACTTAGTGAAAGTTTATTTCCTGGTTGGAAAAATAACACGAAGGGAAAAACACTTTCGTAATAATTTATTCATTTATTCATTTATTCGTTTATTTATCATGAATACTGATTTTCCATTATGGTATTGGTAATAACTAGCAAATAATGACACGTCTTTAAATAATAAATTATTTGACGAATAAACTCTTTAAAGTCTTTTAAATGTGTCACTTTGTCTCCAAAGAAGAATTATAGCTAATGCTAATTTCATCATCTTTCAGTAATAATACACATTAATAATTAATAAATCTCTGAATAAAGAGAGATTATCATAACATGATTCAACAAAGATTTTTCTTCTCGTGAATATGAATAAAAACCTAAAGTAGCCTCATCATTTTTTTATTATATTATTTATATATATATGATTTATAGGCCTTAGGAGATTGAACCAGATTTAATGAGTCTCCTTCAAATGTAATATTATCGACCAAGGCCGAGGCACACACACACACACACACACACACACACACACACACACACACACACACACACACACACACACACACACACACACACACACACACACACACACACACACAAAAAAAGAAAAGTCTCCCAACACCTGTAGAGTTCTAGTATTATTAAAAAAGGAAATGACCTTAAATTACCTTCCATAACGTCTGTTCTCTTATTTCCTGTTGGACTGTTGTGTCAGTGGTCGATGTGCTGAGCAGTTTCCTCCTGGGCTTCTCTTATTCCCTGTTGGACTGTTGTGTCAGTGGTCGATGTGCTGAGCAGCTTCCTCTTGGGCTTCTCTTATTCCCTGTTGGACTGTTGTGTCAGTGGTCGATGTGCTGAGCAGCTTCCTCCTGGGCTTCTCTTATTCCCTGTTGGACTGTTGTGTCAGTGGTCGATGTGCTGAGCAGCTTCCTCCTGGGCTTCTCTTATTCCCTGTTGGACTGTTGTGTCAGTGGTCGATGTGCTGAGCAGCTTCCTCCTGGGCTTCTCTTATTCCCTGTTGGACTGTTGTGTCAGTGGTCGATGTGCTGAGCAGCTTCCTCCTGGGCTTCTCTTATTCCCTATCGGATACAGTAGCTATTTTAAAAATAAATCATTCTGTTCTACTCACATTATTTTAACTGTTTTAGAAACTTCAGAGTATTTTCTATCCAATTCTACCAGTTGCTAAGTTGAACCATACAGGGTTCATCGGTTTGTGTGTGTGTGTGTGTTTATGTGGGTTTACGTGTGTGTGTGTGTGTGTGTGTGTGTGTGTGTGTGTGTGTGTGTGTGTGTGCGTGTGCGTGTGTGTGTGTGCCTGTGCGTGTGTGTGTGCCTCGGCCTTGGTCGATAATATTACATTTGAAGGAGACTCATTAAATCTGGTTCAATCTCCTAAGGCCTATAAATAATATAATAAAAAAAGACAGTTGCTAAGTTGAACCATACAGGGTTCATCGGTTTGTCCCGATAGGTTAAACCATTTTGGTGCTGGGCAGAACTCTTTGCAGAGGGTTCTATCTAGAACCTTCTAAGTATGATTCTTCATAGAACCACTTGTACAGTATATGGTTATACCTAGAACCCTCTATGAAAGGGCAGAACCTATGCATATCCTAGCTTCTGGACCTGAGTAACAGGCAGTTTAGGGTTACGTCAGTCATCCGAACTTCCAGAATACTTCCCCTTGGCCAAAAAGAGGTTTTAAAGCGACCTCGAGAACTGCTGACATTGTGACACGTACAAACAAATCTACCGTGTGGGACCATTGTCGTCCAGACGACGTTAGTCTAAAGCGACACCAGTCGGCAAGAGACATGGTTCCATCGATCTGACGCGAGACGATGACCAAAGCCCACAAATCGACTGGTACCAGCACCATACTCTAACCTACTGGTACCAGCACCATACTCTAACCTACTGGTACCAGCACCATACTCTAACCTACTGGTACCAGGACCATACTCTAACCTACTGGTACCAGGACCATACTCTAACCTACTGGTACCAGCACCATACTCTAACCTACTGGTACCAGCACCATACTCTAACCTACTGGTACCAGTACCATACTCTAACCTACTGGTACCAGCACCATACTCTAACCTACTGGTACCAGTACCATATTCTAACCTACTGGTACCAGGACCATACTCTAACCTACTGGTACCAGCACCATACTCTAACCTACTGGTACCAGTACCATATTCTAACCTACTGGTACCAGGACCATATTCTAACCTACTGGTACCAGCACCATACTCTAACCTACTGGTACCAGCACCATACTCTAACCTACTGGTACCAGTACCATACTCTAACCTACTGGTACCAGCACCATACTCTAACCTACTGGTACCAGGACCATATTCTAACCTAACCAGTACCATACTGGTAACCTACTGGTACCAGCACCATACTCTAACCTACTGGTACCAGTACCATACTCTAACCTACTGGTACCAGGACCATACTCTAACCTACTGGTACCAGCACCATACTCTAACCTACTGGTACCAGCACCATACTCTAACCTACTGGTACCAGCACCATACTCTAACCTACTGGTACCAGGACCATACTCTAACCTACTGGTACCAGGACCATACTCTAACCTACTGGTACCAGCACCATACTCTAACCTACTGGTACCAGCACCATACTCTAACCTACTGGTACCAGTACCATATTCTAACCTACTGGTACCAGTACCTAACCTACTGGTACCAACCATATTCTAACCTACTGGTACCAGGACCATACTCTAACCTACTGGTACCAGCACCATACTCTAACCTACTGGTACCAGCACCATACTCTAACCTACTGGTACCAGCACCATATTCTAACCTACTGGTACCAGCACCATACTCTAACCTACTGGTACCAGCACCATACTCTAACCTACTGGTACCAGGACCATACTCTAACCTACTGGTACCAGCACCATACTCTAACCTACTGGTACCAGTACCATACTCTAACCTACTGGTACCAGGACCATACTCTAACCTACTGGTACCAGCACCATACTCTAACCTACACCACCATACTCTAACCTACTGGTACCAGCACCATATTCTAACCTACTGGTACCAGCACCATACTCTAACCTACTGGTACCAGTACCATATTCTAACCTACTGGTACTAGCACCATACTCCAACCTACTGGTACCAGCACCATACTCCAACCTACTGGTACCAGCACCATACTCTAACCTACTGGTACCAGCACCATACTCTAACCTACTGGTACCACCTTCTGGCAGGTATGTTGAGGAGTTGACTGACTATGTTGTCGATGTTGTTGTTGTTGTTGTTGTTATTGTTGTGCCCGTGTAGGCCTGTCTGCCAGGGATGCCCAGCTGTTCTGAGTTCACTGCCCCAAGTGTATATCATCCTTCTGAGTTCACTGACTGGAGACGTATTACCTTACCGCTACCACACAGAGCATGGTGAGTAAACACACACACGCACGCACGCACGCACGCACGCACGCACACACACACACACACACACACACACACACACACACACACACACACACACACACACACACACACACACACACACACACACACACACTGACTGGAGACGTATTACTTTACCACTACCACACAGAGCATGGTGAGTAACACACACACACACACACACACACACACACACACACACACACACACACACACACACACACACACACACACACACACACACACACACACACACACTGAAGATGTATCCCCCTGGCAGAGGGTTATGTCTGTAAAGGACAGTGCCCCTCCCATCTCTAATGTGTGTCTCAGTACATGGCCCTGCATGTGTGATGGTGATGAATGAGGAAGCTAGCAAACCCAGTCAGGTTAATGTGTGTATCAGGGACCCGTATCGACCCACACCCCCTCAGATCCCCCCACTCCCCTCCCCTTCCCCGCCCTGATCACATGCTTCATCTTCATCTCCAGCCCTGACCTCCTGACCCCGTCATGATGGAGGGAATGAGATCAGGACACCTTTATTTTAAAGGTTATCAGGCTCTTTCATTCATCACCATCACACATGCAGGACCATGCACTAAATAAAACCCACGTCAGGAGGGGTGTGTGTGTGTGTGTGTGTGTGTGTGTGTGTGTGTGTGTGTGTGTGTGTGTGTGTGTGTGTGTGTGTGTGTGTGTGTGTGTGTGTGTGTGTGTGTGTGTGTGTGTGTGTGTGTGTGTGTGTGTGTGTGTGTGTGTGTGTGTGTGTGTGTGTGTGTGTGTGTGTGTGTGTGTGTGTGTGTGTGTGTCTGTGTGTGTGTGTGTGTGTGTGTGTGTGTGTGTGTGTGTGTGTGTGTGTGTTTCACAGACATAATCCACCGGTCCCTCGTACGTACGACAGAGACGATGGAGAGTCTCCTGTAACTGCGAACTGGCACCGAGCTGGATGATATCATTGATCTGTTCTCTCTCTCTGTTCGCCGGCCCGTTTTCAACCCTCTCGTGAAGATACTGTGTGTTTCCCCATGTGGAAAGAGGTTAGCTTCCGTGGCGGTCCATTCATTGCGAAGTGGTTCTCTCTGATGTCTGTTTTCTGTGTGTGTTGATGTGTTCAGGTCCAGTGCGACTCGGTTCCGTTGGATCCAGAACTACTATGGAGAGCAGGACGAATGGGCTCTGGATGATATCTACATCGGACAGCAGTGCCCTCAGATGTGCCACGGACACGGATGGTGCGACCACGGACACTGCAGGTCAGAACTGTGGATTTACATATAGAACACGCACGGGGAACATCTCTCTCTAACAGGGAACATCTCTCTCCCTCTAACAGGGAACATCTCTCTCTCTCTCTCTCTAACAGGGAACATCTCTCTCTCTCTCTAACAGGGAACATCTCTCTCTCTCTCTAACAGGGAACATCTCTCTCTCTAACAGGGAACATCTCTCTCTCTCTCTAACAGGGAACATCTCTAACTCTCTCTAACAGGGAATGGAACATCTCACTCTCTCTCTAACAGGGAACATCTCTCTCTAACAGGGAACATCTCTCTCTAACATGGAACATCTCTCTCTCTCTCTAACATGGAACATCTCTCTCTAACATGGAACATCTCTCTCTCTCTAACAGGGAACATCTCTCTCTCTAACATGGAACATCTCTCTCTCTCTAACATGGAACATCTCTCTCTCTCTCTCTAACAGGGAACATCTCTCTCTCTAACAGGGAACATCTCTCTCTCTCTAACAGGGAACATCTCTCTCTCTCTCTCTAACAGGGAACATAACAGGGAACTCTCTCTCTAACAGGGAACATCTCTCTCTCTAACAGGGAACTCTCTAACAGGGAACATCTCTCTCTCTCTCTAACAGGGAACATCTCTCTCTCTAACAGGGAACATTTCTCTCTCTAACATGGAACATCTCTCTCTAACAGGGAACATCTCTCTCTCTAAACTAACAGGGAACATCTAACAGGGACATCTCTCTCTCTAACAGGGAACATCTCTCTCTAACATGGAACATCTCTCTCTCTCTTTAACAGGGAACATCTCTCTCTCTAACAGGGAACATCTCTCTCTCTCTCTAACAGGGAACATCTCTCTCTCTCTAACAGGAACATCTCTCTATCTCTCTAACAGGGAACATCTCTCTATCTCTCTAACAGGGAACATCTATCTCTCTAACAGGGAACATCTCTCTCTCTAACAGGGAACATCTCTCTCTCTCTAACAGGGAACATCTCTCTCTCTCTCTCTCTAACAGGGAACATCTCTCTCTCTCTCTCTAACATGGAACATCTCTCTCTCTAACAGGGAACATCTCTCTCTCTCTCTAACAGGGAACATCTCTCTCTCTCTCTAACAGGGAACATCTCTCTCTCTCTAACAGGGAACATCTCTCTCTCTCTAACAGGGAACATCTCTCTCTCTCTCTAACAGGGAACATCTCTCTCTCTAACAGGGAACATCTCTCTCTCTCTCTCTAACAGGGAACATCTCTCTCTCTAACAGGGAACATCTCTCTCTCTCTAACAGGGAACATCTCTCTCTAACAGGGAACATCTCTCTCTCTCTAACAGGGAACATCTCTCTCTCTCTCTCTAACAGGGAACATCTCTCTCTCTCTAACAGGGAACATCTCTCTCTCTAACATGGAACATCTCTCTCTCTCTAACAGGGAACATCTCTCTCTCTCTAACAGGGAACATCTCTCTCTCTAACAGGGAACATCTCTCTAACAGGGAACATCTCTCTCTCTCTCTCTAACATGGAACATCTCTCTCTCTCTAACAGGGAACATCTCTCTCTCTCTAACAGGGAACATCTCTCTCTCTCTAACAGGGAACATTTCTCTCTCTAACATGGAACATCTCTCTCTCTCTCTAACAGGGAACATCTCTCTCTCTCTAACAGGGAACATCTCTCTCTCTAACAGGGAACATCTCTCTCTCTCTAACAGGGAACATCTCTCTCTCTCTAACAGGGAACATCTCTCTCTCTCTAACAGGGAACATCTCTCTCTCTAACAGGGAACATCTCTCTCTCTAACAGGGAACATCTCTCTCTCTCTCTAACAGGGAACATCTCTCTCTAACAGGGAACATCTCTCTCTCTAACAGGGAACATCTCTCTCTCTAACAGGGAACATCTCTCTCTCTCTAACAGGGAACATCTCTCTCTCTCTAACAGGGAACATCTCTCTCTCTAACAGGGAACATCTCTCTCTCTCTCTAACAGGGAACATCTCTCTCTCTAACAGGGAACATCTCTCTCTCTCTCTAACAGGGAACATCTCTCTCTCATGCACGTACACAAGCGTATGGAACACACACAAACATGAAATACAGACCTGTCTAATGTATCCATCACATAATGCAAATTTACTTGAAAACAATCACACACACACACACAGACAACACACACACACACACACACAGACAACACACACACACACACAGAGACAGCACACACACACACACACTCCTATACATTCATACCAGAGGATTCAATGTTGTCATTAATGTGTCTCCTGTCTCTTCCAGGTGTGATGAAGGTTTCTCGGGTCCAGACTGCCTGTCCTCCTCTCCTCTCTCCTCCAGCGTCCTGTCAGACTTTGAGTCCCAGGACGGTCTGCTGGCCACGTGGCAGGAGGTGATTGGTGGAGAGGTGGTGACCCCTGATGTGGGCTGTGGGGTGGTCTCCTCCGGATCCTCGCTCTACTTCAGCAAGGTAGAATATACACACACTACACACACACACACACATACACACACACACACACTTACACACACACACACACACACACTTACACACACACACACACACACACACACACACACACACACACACACACACACACACACACACACACACACACACATACACACATACACACATACACACACACACACACACACACATACACACACAGTTACACACACACACACATACACACACACACACACACACACACACACACACACACACACACACACACACACACACACACACACACACACACACACACACACACACACACACACTTACACACACAAACTTGGTCATCTGGTCGTAGTCTGGTTATCTGACTAGATAACAACCTGAATACAACGTTTTTTATTGTGTGTGTGTGTGTGTGTGTGCGTGTGTGCGTTTGTGTGTGTGCGTGTGTGCGTTTGTGTGTGTGTGCGTGTGCGCGCGTGCGTGCGCGTGTGTGTGTGTGTAACAGGCTGGACTGAGGCAGTTGGTGAGCTATGACCTGGACACAGAGTGGGCGGAGTTTGTCCAGTTTTACCTCCGTGTGGGCGGAGACTGGGCGGAGTGTAACACAGCAGACAGCAGGGAGGAAGGAGTCCTTCTACAGTACAGTAACAATGGAGGAATCAGCTGGGGACTCATCGCTGAGATGTACTTCAGCGACTTCATCAAGCCACGGTGAGGAAGGGAGCAACTGGAGATTAACGATAGAGGAATCAACTGATCTCTTGGATATATAGATCTACTATCTAAATTGTATTCAAGGTTTTTAAAGGATTCTAAAGTTTATCGTTTCTTTGCCAAGCCCCAGTGAGCAGCAGGGATTGGTTCCTCTTCAGGTTTCTTTCATCTAGGGAGTTTTTCCTTGTCACTAGGGAGTATTTCCCTTGTCACTAGGGAGTTTTTCCTTGTCACTAGGGAGTTTTTGCCTTATCACTAGGGAGTGTTTCCTTGTCACTAGGGAGTTTTTCCTTGTCACTAGGGAGTTTTTCCTTGTCACTAGGGAGTTTTTCCTTGTCACTAGGGAGTTTTTCCTTGTCACTAGGGAGTTTTTCCTTGTCACTAGGGAGTTTTTCCTTGTCACTTAGCTTCTCCTTGCTCTTCTGGGTCTAGACCTGATTACTGTAAGGTACTTAGTGACAACTGTTGATGGCTTTATTGATTGACGGATTCATTGATTGATTGACTGTCTGTCTGTATGTCTCTGTCTGACTGTCTGACTGATCAACCGACTGCCTGTCTGACTGACTTGCTGACTAACTATCTGACTGTGTTACTGACTGACTGTCTGTCTGTCTGTCTGACTGACTGGTTGACTAACTGTCTGACTGAATATCTGACTGTGTTACTGACTGACTGTCTGTCTGTCTGTCTGACTGACTGGTTGACTAACTGTCTGACTGACTTTCTGACTGTGTTACTGACTGACTGTCTGTCTGTCTGTCTGACTGACTGGTTGACTAACTGTCTGACTGAATATCTGACTGTGTTACTGACTGTCTGTCTGACTGATCTCCTCTTCCTAGGTTTGTCCACTATGAGCTGCCACTGGCCTCTAAGACCTGGTGTACCAGGTTCAGATGGTGGCAGCCCCTCCACTCTGGTGACGGCTACGACCAGTGGGCCATCGATGATGTCATCATACTTTCTGAGAGACAGAAGCACATCATCCCCATGGCCAACCCCACGCTGCCACAGGTCAGTCTCTCATTGGCTGACGACCCCACGCTGCCACAGGTCAGTCTCTCATTGGCTGACGACCCCACGCTGCCACAGGTCAGTCTCTCATTGGCTGACGACCCCACGCTGCCACAGGTCAGTCTCTCATTGGTAGACGACCCCACGCTGCCACAGGTCAGTCTCTCATTGGTAGACGACCCCACGCTGCCACAGGTCAGTCTCTCATTGGCTGACGACCCCACGCTGCCACAGGTCAGTCTCTCATTGGTAGACGACCCCACGCTGCCACAGGTCAGTCTCTCATTGGTAGACGACCCCACACTGCCACAGGTCAGTCTCTCATTGGTAGACGACCCCACGCTGCCACAGGTCAGTCTCTCATTGGTAGACGACCCCACGCTGCCACAGGTCAGTCTCTCATTGGTAGACGACCCCACGCTGCCACAGGTCAGGATCTTATAGGTAGACAACCCCACACTGCCACAGGTCAGTCTCTCATTGGTAGACGACCCCACGCTGCCACAGGTCAGTCTCTCATTGGTAGACGACCCCACGCTGCCACAGGTCAGTCTCTCATTGGTAGACGACCCCACGCTGCCACAGGTCAGTCTCTCATTGGTAGACGACCCCACACTGCCACAGGTCAGTCTCTCATTGGTAGACGACCCCACACTGCCACAGGTCAGTCTCTCATTGGTAGACGACCCCACGCTGCCACAGGTCAGTCTCTCATTGGTAGACGACCCCACGCTGCCACAGGTCAGTCTCTCATTGGTAGACGACCCCACGCTGCCACAGGTCAGTCTCTCATTGGTAGACGACCCCACGCTGCCACAGGTCAGTCTCTCATTGGTAGACGACCCCACGCTGCCACAGGTCAGTCTCTCATTGGTAGACGACCCAACGCTGCCACAGGTCAGTCTCTCATTGGCTGACGACCCCACGCTGCCACAGGTCAGTCTCTCATTGGTAGACGACCCCACGCTGCCACAGGTCAGTCTCTCATTGGTAGACGACCCAACGCTGCCACAGGTCAGTCTCTCATTGGCTGACGACCCCACACTGCCACAGGTCAGTCTATCTTTGGTAGACGACCCCATACTGCCACAGGTCAGTCTCTCATTGGTAGACGACCCCACACTGCCACAGGTCAGTCTCTCATTGGTAGACGACCCAACGCTGCCACAGGTCAGTCTCTCATTGGTAGACGACCCAACGTTGCCACAGGTCAGTCTCTCATTGGTTGACGACCCCACGCTGCCACAGGTCAGTCTCTCATTGGTAGACGACCCAACGTTGCCACAGGTCAGTCTCTCATTGGTAGACGACCCCACACTGCCACAGGTCAGGATCTTATAGGTTGACACTGACACCAGACAATATTCATGCACAAATCATTCCCAATCTGTAAAATGGATTGTTTTATATTAACTTGAGAGGATTTGGACATTGACATTGAACAATGCGGTTGGTGGCGGTTGGTGACGGTAACGAGGATAACTAAAGAACGGATTAACCAATCCTCTTGTCTTTGTAGAACTTCTATGAGAAGCCGGCGTTTGACTACCCTCTGAACCAGATGAGTGTGTGGCTGATGCTGGGAAACGAGGGCATGGAGAAGGAGAGGAACGGCAGCTTCTGTGCCACCACGCCCTCCGCCATGGTGTTCGGGCGCTCTGACGGCGACAGGGTGGCAGTGACCAGAGATCTGGCTCTACGCCCAGGGTACACCCTGCAGTTTAAGGTACGGTGTATGTGTGTGCAGTCTCTCTCTTTCTCTCTCTTCTTTCTTTCTTTCTTTCTTTCTTTCTTTCTTTCTTTCTTTCACTCTCTCTCTCTCTCTCTCTCTCTCTCTCTCTCTCTCTCTCTCTCTCTTTCTCTCTCTCTCTCTCTCTCTCTCTCTCTCTCTCTCTCTCTCTCTCTCTCTTTCTCTCTCTCTCTCTCTCTCTCTCTCACTCTCTCTCTCTCTTTCATTTCTTCAATCACTTTTTAAAATACATTTTTTTTAATGTGTTTGTGTAATGTACTGTATGATATTATTGACCTAAATAGATATTTAAAAGTCTAATTCTCCCCAGTTGAACATCGGCTGTGAGTCCCAGTTCAGTGCGTCAGCTCCAGTCCTGCTGCAGTACTCCCATGATGCCGGCCGTACCTGGGCACTGGTGAAGGAGGGCTGCTACCCAGCATCCTCAGGGGCAGGCGGCTGCGAGGGCAGTGGGCGGGAACTCAGGGAACCAACCGTCTACGCCACGGGAGACTTTGAACGCTGGACCAGGGTCACCGTGGTGATACGGCGCAACGTGGCCGCCAGGTAGATGAAAACGCGTATTATGGGATGGGTAGATTGAAACTGACTGAGGTATAACAATGACATAGGTACTAGAAAGACTGTGAGAAGGTACAAATTATTGTTCAGTTCATTCAATATTGGTCCTTGGAGCCGGGTTAGATGTAAGAATCAGGAGACGCTGTTGTGCAGATTTACAGCAAGATCGTTATAATGCTGTTATGCTGAATGACTTTACTTCCCCCTATTTCTGTATATATATATATATGTATATCTCCCTTTCCTCTATCTCTGTATATATATATATATCTCCCTTTCTATCTCTGTATATATATATCTCCCTTTCCTCTATCTCTGTATATATACATATATATATATATATATATATATCTCCCTTTCCTCTATCTCTGTATATATATATATCTCCTTTCCTCTATCTCTATATATATATATATATATATATATATATATATATATATATATGTATATATATATATCTCTCCCTTTCCTCTATCTCTGTATATATATATCTCCCTTTCCTCTATCTCTGTATATATATATTCTATCTCTGTATATATATATATATATATATATCTCCCTTTCCTCTATCTCTGTATATATATATATATATATATATATCTCCCTTTCCTCTATCTCTGTATATATACATATCTCCCTTCCCCTACCCCTGTATATATATATCTCCCTTTCCTCTATCTCAGTATATATATATATCTCCCTTTCCTCTATCTCTGTATATATATATATATATATATATATATATATATATCTCCCTTTCTCTATCTCTGTATATATATAATCTCCCTTTCCTCTATCTCTGTATATATATATATCTCCCTTTCCTCTATCTATGTATATATACACTGCTCAAAAAAATAAAGGGAAGACTTAAACAACACAATGTAACTCCATGAGGGTGGTATGAGTGCCCGACGTCCACAGGTGGGGGTTGTGCTTACAGCCCAACACCGTGCAGGACGTTTGGCATTTGCCAGAAAACACCAAGAGATTTGCCACTGGCGCCCTGTGCTCTTCACAGATGAAGGCCACACACACTACTGGAGGCCACACACACTACTGAGCCTCATTTTGACTTGTTTTAAGGACATTACATCAAAGTTGGATCAGCCTGTAGTGTGGTTTTCCACTTTAATTTTAGCCTACCTGGTTAAATAAAGGTGAAATAAAAAATAAATAAATCCCTCTCTTTATGTCTCTCTACCCCACCTCTCTCTCTACCCCACTCTCTCTCCCCCACCTCTCTCTACCCCACCTCTCTCTCTACCCCACCTCTCTCTCTCTACCCCACCTCTCTCTCTACCCCACCTCTCTCTCTCCCTCTCTCTCTACCCCACCTCTCTCTCTCTACCCCACCTCTCTCTCTACCCCACTTCTCTCTCTGCCCCACCTCTCTCTCTCTATCCCACCCACTTCCCCACTCAGTAAAACGAGGTTCCGGTGGTTCCAGGAGAGTAGTGTGTACCGGGACGCTCCAGCCTTCGCCCTAGACGGAGTCTACATCTCTGAGCCCTGTCCCAACCACTGTGGAGGACACGGAGACTGCATCTCTGGAGTATGCTTCTGTGATATGGGCTATACAGGTAGGTACTGATAGAGAGAGGAGAGGAACAAATAGGAGTGAGAGAGGGAGGGAGAGAAGGGGTAGAGAGAGAGAGAGGGGGTAGAGAGAGAGAGAGAGGGTAGAGAGAGAGAGAGAGAGGGGTAGAGAGAGAGAGAGGGGGAGAGAGAGAGAGAGAGAGAGAGAGAGAGAGAGAGAGAGAGAGAGAGAGAGAGAGAGAGAGGGGAGAGAGAGAGAGGGGAGGGTGAGAGAGGAGAAAAAGAGATGTTGAAATGGAGAATGAAGAGTGGACTTCTGTGATATGCTTCTGTGATATGGGCTATACAGGTAGGTACTGATAGAGAGAGGAGAGGAACAAATAGGAGTGAGAGAGGGAGGGAGAGAAGGGGTAGAGAGAGAGAGAGAGGGGGTAGAGAGAGAGAGAGAGGGTAGAGAGAGAGAGAGAGAGAGGGTAGAGAGAGAGAGAGGGGGAGAGAGAGAGAGAGAGAGAGAGAGAGAGAGGGGAGAGAGAGAGAGAGAGAGAGAGAGAGAGAGAGAGAGAGAGAGAGAGAGAGAGAGAGAGAGAGAGAGAGAGAGAGAGAGAGAGAGAGAGAGAGAGAGAGAGAGAGAGAGAGAGAGAGAGAGAGAGAGAGAGAGAGAGAGAGAGAGAGAGAGAAAAGAGAGAGAGAGAGAGAGAGAGAGAGAGAAAAGAGAGAGAGAGAGAGAGAGAGAGAGAGAGAGAGAGAGAGAGAGAGAGAGAGAGAGAGAGAGAGAGAGAGAGAGAGAGAGAGAGAGAGAGAGAGAGAGAGGAGAGAGAGAGAGGGGAGGGTGAGAGAGGAGAAAAAGAGATGTTGAAATGGAGAATGAAGAGTGGACATCTCCGATAGTTGAGAATGGGAGTTGTTGAAAACAGTTTAGTGATTGTGATAAACAATGTGTTGCTTTCTCTTGTGTGTCTGCGTGTTCCCCAGTGGAACAGGACAGCTGTGTGCCAGCAGTGGCCAGTCCCACAGAGCTGGTGGAGGGCTTTGAGAGCAAGCTGAGCCCGCTGTGGCAGAGCCTGAGTGGGGGTCAGGTTGGAGGCGGCTGTGGTACCATCAGCGAGGGCAAAGCCCTGTACTTCAGCAGCTCTGGGAAAAGACAGGCACTGACTGTCACCCTGGATACGACCAACACACGGTCAGTACACACGTTCTGGTGTGATCACAGCCTCCAGGTGATCAGCCTTAAAGAGTGATCAGGTGATCAGCTTTACACCTGGAGGCTGCAGTGTTGCTTGTATTCCTTAAACTCTTTAACTAAAATCCTGGTCAGTTTAGTGCTGGACTGGAACAAAAGCCTGCAAACCACAGACCTGTAGATTCCAGTTTCCAGTGAAGTAAAACTCATGTCCTCCTGTGTGTCTTGTCTTGTCCGTCCCGTCCGTCTGTCCATGCAGGCTGGTGCAGTTCTATATCCGAATCGGAGGGAAGAACGTTGGACCCACCTGCACTAGACCTCGCTCCCGTAACGAAGGTGACTGACCATCACCATGACGATGTCCCACTTAAGCTCTCAATTCAATTCAATTCAATTCAAGGGGCTTTATTGGCACGGGAAACATGTGTTAGCATTGCCAAAGCAAGTGAGGTAGATAATATACAAAAGTGAAATAAACAATTAAAATTAACAGTAAACATTACACATACAGAAGTTTCAAAACAATAAAGACATTACAAATGTCATATTATATATTTACAGTGTTTTAACAATGTACAAATGTTTTCGAATTCTTTGTGGATCTGTGTGATCCGAGGGAAATGTGTCAGGCAGGTCTCTCTAGCCGAACTCAATGAGTCTCTCTGCTTCCACCGTGTGGTGGTTTACTGACACTGCAAGTGTGGATTATATTCAGTTGCTCTCAAGCTTTTTCCTGCCTTGTGTCTCCTGTCCATTTGATTGACTATTGAAGCCTTGTGTTTCAGCAGATCCTTTTCAAAAGTTAGAATCAAACAATGATGGTGTTCTTTAAAAATCTGTGTCAACGTATTGTGAACCACAAAGATATTTTGATTTTTGAGTCAGACCTTTAGTCATCTCCCAGATGTCTGTGAGGAGGGCAACATGATGTACTGTACGCCCCATAATGCACCTTACCAATGAGAACGTGAGGACTTTGTTACTTATTCTCATCCCTTCATGGATTTTAAAGGACAGTATTTTGTATTGTATTCTTTGCGATGCAATCTCAACCACACTGCACACTGCCCTAACCCATCTGGACAAGAGGAATACCTATGTGAGAATGCTGTTCATCGACTACAGCTCGGCATTTAACACCATAGTGCCCTCCAAGCTCGTCATCAAGCTCGAGACCCTGGGTCTTGACCCTGCCCTGTGCAACTGGGTACTGAACTTCCTGACGGGCCGCCCCCAGGTGGTGAGGGTAGGCAACAACATCTCCACCCCGCTGATCCTCAACACTGGGGCCCCACAAGGGTGCGTTCTGAGCTCTCTCCTGTGCTCCCTGTTCACCCACGACTGCGTGGCCATGCACGCCTCCAACTCAATCATCAAGTTTGTGGACGACACAACAGTGGTAGGCTTGATTACCAACAACGACGAGACGGCCTACAGGGAGGAGGTGAGGGCCCTCGGAGTGTGGTGTCAGGAAAATAACCTCAACGTCAACAAAACAAAGGATATGATCGTGGACTTCAGGAAACAGCAGAGGGAACACCCCCCTATCCACATCGATGGAACAGTAGTGGAGAGGGTAGTAAGTTTTAAGTTCCTCGGCGTACACATCACAGACAAACTGAATTGGTCCACCCACACAGACAGCATCGTGAAGAAGGCGCAGCAGCGCCTCTTCAACCTCAGGAGGCTGAAGAAATTCGGCTTGTCACCAAAAGCACTCACAAACTTCTACAGATGCACAATCGAGAGCATCCTGGCGGGCTGTATCACCGCCTGGTACGGCAACTGCTCCACCCACAACCGTAAGGCTCTCCAGAGGGTAGTGAGGTCTGCACAACGCATCACCGGGGGCAAACTACCTGCCCTCCAGGACACCTACACCACCCGATGTTACAGGAAGGCCATAAAGATCATCAAGGACAACAACCACCCGAGCCACTGCCTGTTCACCCCGCTATCATCCAGAAGGCGAGGTCAGTACAAGTGCATCAAAGCTGGGACCGAGAGACTGAAAAGGTCATCAGACTGTTAAACAGCCACCACGAACACTGAGTAGCTGCTGCCAACACACTGACTCAACTCCAGCCACTTTAATAATGGGAATTGATGGGAAATGATGTAAAATATATCACTAGCCACTTTAAACAATGCTACCTAATATAATGTTTACATACCCTACATTATTCATCTCATATGTATACGTATATACTGTACTCTATATCATCTACTGCATCCTTATGTAATACATGTATCACTAGCCACTTTAACTATGCCACTTTGTTTACATACTCATCTCATATGTATATACTGCACTCAATACCATCTACTGTATCTTGCCAATGCTGCTCTTTACCATCACTCATTCATATATCTTTATGTACATATTCTTTATCCCCTTACACTTGTGTCTATAAGGTAGTAGTTTTGGAATTGTTAGCTAGATTACTTGTTGGTTATTACTGCATTGTTGGAACTAGAAACACAAGCATTTCGCTACACTCGCACTAACATCTGCTTACCATGTGTATGTGACAAATAAAATTAGATTTGATTTCTGACCTTTCTCCTCTTCTCCTCCCCCTCTCCTCCCCCTCTCCTCCACTCCTCCTCTCCTACTACTCTCCTCCTCTCCTCCTCTCCTCCTCTCCTACTACTCTCCTCCTTCTCCTCCTCTCCTCCTCTCTCTCCTCCTCTCCTCCTCTCCTCATCCTCACCTCCTCTCCTACTACTCTCCTCCTCCTCTCCTCCTCTTCTTCTCCTCCTCTCCTCCTCTCCTCCTCCTCCTCTCCTCCCCTCCTCCTCCTCATCTCCTACCTCCTCTCCCTCTCCTTCTCTCCTCCTCCTCCCCTCCTCCTCCACCTCCGCCTCTCCTCCCCCCTCCTCATCTTCCACCCTCCTCTCCCCCTCCTCTCCTCCTCTCCCCCTCCTCCCCTCCTCCTCCTCCTCCTCCTCCTCCTCCTCCTCCCCTCCTCCTCCTCCCCCTTCTTTCCCCCTCCTCCTCTCCCCCTCCTCCTCTTTCCTCCTCCCCTCCTCCTCCTCATGTCCTCCCCCTCCCTCTCCTCTCCTCTTTTTTCCCCCTCCTCCTCTCCTCCTCCTCCTCCTCCTCTCCTCCCCCTCCTCTCTTCCTCCTGCCCCCTCATCTCCTCCCCCTCCTCCCCTCCTCCCCCTCCTCTCCTCCTCCTGCCCCCCGTCTCCTTCTCTTTTCTCATCTGGTCCTCCAGGAGTGGTTGTCCAGTTCTCAACCAACAACGGGGTACAGTGGCAGTTCTTGAGAGAGCTGGATTTTGGCTCCTTCCTGGAACCCCAGGTGGTGACCATTGAACTGCCTCCAGCCGCCAAGACCCCCTACACAGTGTTCCGCTGGTGGCAGCCACAGCAAGGTGAGGAGTCATACCTGCCTCTAATAGCCCACAGCAAGGTGAGGAGTCATACCTGCCTCTAATAGCCCACAGCAAGGTGAGGAGTCATACCTGCCTCTAATAGCCCACAGCAAGGTGAGGAGTCATACCTGCCTCTAATAGCCCACAGCAAGGTGAGGAGTCAGACCTGCCTCTAATAGACACAGCAAGGTGAGGAGTCAGACCTGCCTCTAATAGCGCACAGCAAGGTGAGGAGTCAGACCTGCTTCTTATAGCCCACAGCAAGGTGAGGAGTCAGACCTACCTCTAATAGCCCACAGCAAGGTGAGGAGTCAGACCTACCTCTAATAGCCCACAGCAAGGTGAGGAGTCAGACGTGCTTCTTATAGCCCACAGCGAGGTGAGGAGTCAGACCTGCCTCTTATAGCCCACAACAAGGTGAGGAGTCAGACCTGCCTCTAATAGCCCACAGCGAGGTGAGGAGTCAGACCTGCCTCTAATAGCCCACAGCAAGGTGAGGAGTCAGACCTACCTCTAATAGCCCACAGCAAGGTGAGGAGTCATACCTGCCTCTAATAGCCCACAGCAAGGTGAGGAGTCATACCTGCCTCTAATAGCCCACAGCAAGGTGAGGAGTCATACCTGCCTCTAATAGCCCACAGCAAGGTGAGGAGTCATACCTGCCTCTAATAGCCCACAGCAAGGTGAGGAGTCAGACCTGCCTCTAATAGCCCACAGCAAGGTGAGGAGTCAGACCTGCCTCTTATAGCCCACAGCGAGGTGAGGAGTCAGACCTGCTTCTTATAGCCCACAGCGAGGTGAGGAGTCAGACCTGCTTCTTATAGCCCACAGCGAGGTGAGGAGTCAGACCTGCTTCTTATAGCCCACAGCGAGGTGAGGAGTCAGACCTGCTTCTTATAGCCCACAGCGAGGTGAGGAGTCAGACCTGCTTCTTATAGCCCACAGCGAGGTGAGGAGTCAGACCTGCTTCTTATAGCCCACAGCGAGGTGAGGAGTCAGACCTGCTTCTTATAGCCCACAGCGAGGTGAGGAGTCAGACCTGCTTCTTATAGCCCACAGCGAGGTGAGGAGTCAGACCTGCCTCTTATAGCCCACATCTACGCAATCCACAAGGGCACGAAAGCTCAAACACACAGCACAGGTACTTTCACGCACCAACAGACATGGTAACTATACTGGACAGCACCATGGTGACCAACAGACATGGTAACAATACTGGGCAGCACCATGGTGACCAACAGACATGGTAACAATACTGGACAGCACCATGGTGACCAACAGACATGGTAACAATACTGGACAGCACCATGGTGAACAACAGACATGGTAACAATACTGGACAGCACCATGGTGACCAACAGACATGGTAACAATACTGGGCAGCACCATGGTGACCAACAGACATGGTAACAATACTGGGCAGCACCATGGTGACCAACAGACATGGTAACAATACTGGACAGCACCATGGTGACCAACAGACATGGTAACAATACTGGACAGCACCATGGTGACCAACAGACATGGTAACAATACTGGGCAGCACCATGGTGACCAACAGACATGGTAACAATACTGGACAGCACCATGGTGACCAACAGACATGGTAACAATACTGGGCAGCACCATGGTGACCAACAGACATGGTAACAATACTGGGCAGCACCATGGTGATCAACAGACATGGTAACAATACTGGACAGCACCATGGTGACCAACAGACATGGTAACAATACTGGACAGCACCATGGTGACCAACAGACATGGTAACAATACTGGACAGCACCATGGTGACCAACAGACATGGTAACAATACTGGACAGCACCATGGTGACCAACAGACATGGTAACAATACTGGACAGCACCATGGTGACCAACAGACATGGTAACAATACTGGACAGCACCATGGTGACCAACAGACATGGTAACAATACTGGACAGCACCATGGTGACCAACAGACATGGTAACAATACTGGACAGCACCATGGTGACCAACGGACACATATACACAAGTACAATCAGCAGGAACAGGGGCCTGGTGTGCACAATGAAAGTTCCAGAAGGATCCATAACACCCCTATACGCCAATGTAGATATTACATTAAAAACCATTTTAAAAATCCCAACCACAATAGTAATTTACAACATGAGCAATGTCTACACTGTATTTCTGATCAATTTGATGTTATTTTAATGGACAGAAAATGGACATTCTATGTGACCACAAACTTTTGAATGGTAGTGTATATTTGGTACCTATATATTTGTTGCCTACAGTATACAGCAAATCGAACTACTCTTACAGCCCACATCATACAGGAAGTAGAACTACTCTTACAGCCCACATCATACAGGAAGTAGAACTACTCTTACAGCCCACATCATACAGGAAGTAGAACTACTCTTACAGCCCACAGTATACAGGAAATAGAACTACTCTTACAGCCCACAGTATACAGGAAATAGAACTACTCTTACAGCCCACATCATACAGGAAGTAGAACTACTCTTACAGCCCACAGTATACAGCAAATCGAACTACTCTTACAGCCCACAGTATACAGGAAATAGAACTACTCTTACAGCCCACAGTATACAGGAAATAGAACTACTCTTACAGCCCACAGTATACAGGAAATAGAACTACTCTTACAGCCCACAGTATACAGGAAATAGAACTACTCTTACAGCCCACAGTATACAGGAAATAGAACTACTCTTACAGCCCACATCATACAGGAAGTAGAACTACTCTTACAGCCCACAGTATACAGCAAATCAAACTACTCTTACAGCCCACAGTATACAGGAAATAGAACTACTCTTACAGCCCACAGTATACAGGAAATAGAACTACTCTTACAGCCCACAGTATACAGGAAATAGAACTACTCTTACAGCCCACAGTATACAGGAAATAGAACTACTCTTACAGTCCACAGTATACAGGAAGTAGAACTACTCTTACAGCCCACAGCATACAGGAAATAGAACTACTCTTACAGCCCACAGTATACAGGAAATAGAACTACTCTTACAGCCCACAGTATACAGGAAATAGAACTACTCTTACAGCCCACAGTATACAGGAAATAGAACTACTCTTACAGTCCACAGTATACAGGAAGTAGAACTACTCTTACAGCCCACAGCATACAGGAAATAGAACTACTCTTACAGCCCACAGTATACAGGAAGGAGAACTACTCTTACAGCCCACAGAATACAGGAAATAGAACTACTCTTACAGCCCACATCATACAGGAAGTAGAACTACTCTTATACCTTCCACACAATTGGCCCGAGCCGAGCCAAGCCAAACAGAGCTGGCCTTGTTATGCATCCACCATTTTTTTAAATCTGGAAACGTGCTGGAAAGGTCAATAGGGTGACAAGGGTCAAGGGTCAAGCGTCATACAGAGTATCTCTGTCTCTCCGCAGGTAAACATTCAGCCCAGTGGGCTTTGGATGACGTCCTGATCGGTATGAACGACAGTTCCAGGACTGGTTTCCATGACAAGTTCGCCGGGACGTCCCCTCTGAGACACAACTGGTACCGTGTCCAGGGGGGAGAGGTCACAGTGGACTGTTTGTCTCTGGACACGGCTCTGTCCTTCTACTCCGATGCCACAGACAGTGAGTCAAGCTACTGCGTACACACACACACACACACACACACACACACACACACACACACACACATGAATTAGCTCAACGAACCGGTGCCTGTATATAGTCCCTCTACTGTGTATAGCCTCACTACTGTATATAGCCTCACTACTGTATATAGCTTCCCTACTGTATATAGCCTCACAACTGTATATAGCCTCACTACTGTATATAGCCTCACAACTGTATATAGCCTCACTACTGTATATAGCCTCACAACTGTATATAGCCTCACTACTGTATATAGCCTCACAACTGTATATAGCCTCTCTACTGTATATAGCCTCTCTACTGTATATAGCCTCACAACTGTATATAGCCTCACTACTGTATATAGCCTCACAACTGTATATAGCCTCACTACTGTATATAGCCTCACTACTGTATATAGCCTCACAACTGTATATAGCCTCACTACTGTATATAGCCTCACAACTGTATATAGCCTCTCTACTGTATATAGCCTCTCTACTGTATATAGCCTCACAACTGTATATAGCCTCACTACTGTATATAGCCTCACAACTGTATATAGCTTCCCTACTGTATATAGCCTCTCTACTCTATATAGCCTCACTACTGTATATAGCCTCTCTACTGTATATAGCCTCACAACTGTATATAGCCTCACTACTGTATATAGCCTCACTACTGTATATAGCCTCACTACTGTATATAGCCTCACTACTGTATATAGCCTCACTACTGTATATAGCTTCCCTACTGTATATAGCCTCTCTACTCTATATAGCCTCACTACTGTATATAGCCTCACAACTGTATATAGCCTCTCTACTGTATATAGCCTCACTACTGTATATAGCCTCTCTACTGTATATAGCCTCTCTACTGTATATAGTCTCTCTACTGTATATAGCTCTCTACTGTATATAGCCTCACTACTGTATATAGCCTCACTACTGTATATAGTCTCTCTACTGTATATAGCCTCTCTACTGTATATAGCCTCACTACTGTATATAGCCTCTCTACTGTATATAGTCTCTCTACTGTATATAGCCTCTCTACTGTATATAGCCTCCCTACTGTATATAGTCCCTCTACTCGGTATAGCCTCACTACTGTATATAACCTCTCTACTATATATAGCCTCTCTACTGTATATAACCTCTCTACTGTATATAGTCTCTCTACTGTATATAGCCTCTCTACTGTATATAGTCTCTCGACTGTATATAGTCTCTCTACTGTATATAACCTCTCTACTGTATATAACCTCTCTACTTTTATAACCTCTCTACTGTATGTAGCCTCTCTACTGTCTATAGCCTCTCTACTGTATATAGTAAGTAAGCATTTCACTGTAGGTATTCAGTGTAATTCACTGAATACCTGTTGTATTTGATGACAGATGTTCACCTTGTCAGCTCGTGGGATTCTATCTTGCAACGTTTTGGTTACTAGTCCAACGCTCTAACCACTAATCTACCTGCCGCCCCTCCACTCTAACCACTAGGCTACCTGCCGCCCCTACACTCTAACCACTAGGCTACCTGCCAACCCTCCACTCTAACCACTAGTCTACCTGCCGCCCCTCCACTCTAACCACTAGGCTACCTGCCGCCCCTCCACTCTAACCACTAGACTACCTGCCGCCCCTCCACTCTAACCACTAGTCTACCTGCCGCCCTCCACTCTAACCACTAGACTACCTGCCGCCCCTCCACTCTAACAACTAGACTACCTGCCGCCCCTCCACTCTAACCACTAGACTACCTGCCGCCCCTCCACTCTAACCACTAGGCTACCTGCCAACCCTCCACTCTAACCACTAGGCTACCTGCCAACCCTCCACGCTAACCACTAGGCTACCTGCCAACCCTCCACTCTAACCACTAGGCTACCTGCACTCTGCTACTGCATTACCAATACTCCAGGGTGTGTTCAATCAGCCATTTGTCATTTATAACACCCTGGTTGTCATTTACACAACCCGTGGCTTTTGAATTATTAATATTTAACTTTAACACCCTGGTGTCTTTCTCTGTCTTTCTCTCCCTCCATAGAAGCCACGGTACAGAGAGCTGGGACACTGTAATCCATCCCCAGTCCATTAACTAGCCCCTATGTTAACCATGTCCCCCTCTCTCTCTTTCTCTCTCTCTGCCTCTCTCTGCCTCTCTCTGCCTCTCTCTGCCTCTCTCTCTGCCTCTCTCTCTGCCTCTCTCTCTCTGCCTCTCTCTGCCTCTCTCTCTGCCTCTCTCTGCCTCTCTCTCTCTGCCTCTCTCTCTCTGCCTCTCTCTCTGCCTCTCTCTCTCTGCCTCTCTCTCTGCCCTCTCGCTCTGCCTCTCTCTCTGCCTCTCTCTGCCCTCTCTGCCTCTCTCTGCCTCTCTCTCTGCCTCTCTCTCTGCCTCTCTCTCTGCTCTCTCTGCCTCTCTCTCTGCCTCTCTCTGCCTCTCTCTCTGCCCTCTCTCTGCCTCTCTCTCTGCCTCTCTCTCTGCCTCTCTCTGCCTCTCTCTCTGCCTCTCTCTCTGCCTCTCTCTCTGCTCTCTCTCTGCCTCTCTCTGCATCTCTCTGTCTCTCTCTGCCTCTCTCTGCCTCTCTCTGCCTCTCTCTGCCTCTCTCTCTGCCTCTCTCTCTGCCTCTCTCTCTGCCTCTCTCTGCCTCTCTCTGTCTCTCTCTGCCTCTCTCTGCCTCTCTCTGCCTCTCTCTGCCTCTCTCTCTGCCCTCTCTCTGCCTCTCTCTGTCTCTCTCTCTGCCTCTCTCTGCCTCTCTCTGCCTCTCTCTCTGCCTCTCTCTCTGCCTCTCTCTGCCTCTCTCTGCCTCTCTCTGCCTCTCTCTGCCTCTCCAGAGAAGCCACGGTACAGAGAGCTGGGACACTGTAACCCATCCCTAACCCATGAACTAGCCCCTATGTTAACCATGTCTCTCTCTCTCTCTCTCTCTCTCTCTCTCTCTCTGCCTCTCCAGAGAAGCCACGGTACGCAGAGAGCTGGGACTTTGAGGTGTCTGGCTCTTCCTTCCTGCAGTTTGACCTGTCTATGGGTTGCAGTAAGACAGTCACGTCCTCTCATGGTGTCAGGCTGGAGTATTCCACAGGTATCACACTCCCTACCGCCCTGAATCAGCTTTTAGAAACTATACATTATGATAACGCATTACATGTGTATTATAAGGCATTACATGTGTATTATAAGGCATTATAAGGCTTTACATGTGTATTATAAGGCATTATATGTGTTTTATAAGGTATTATATGTGTATTATAAGGTATTATATGTGTATTATAAGGTATTATATGTGTATTATAAGGTATTATATATGTATTATAAGGCATTATATGTGTATTATAAGGCATTACATGTGTATTATAAGGCATTATAAGGCATTACATGTGTATTATAAGGCATTATATGTGTATTATAAGGTATTATATGTGTATTATAAGGCATTACATGTGTATTATAAGGCATTACATGTGTATTATAAGGCATTATAAGGCATTACATGTGTATTATAAGGCATTACATGTGTATTATAAGGCATTATATGTGTATTATAAGGTATTATATGTGTATTATAAGGCATTATAAGGCATTATATGTGTATTATAAGGCATTACATGTGTATTATAAGGCATTATATGTGTATTATAAGGCATTACATGTGTATTATAAGGCATTATATGTGTATTATAAGGCATTATAAGGCATTATAAGGCATTACATGTGTATTATAAGGCATTATAAGGCATTATATGTGTATTATAAGGTATTATATGTGTATTATAAGGTATTATATGTGTATTATAAGGTATTATATGTGTATTATAAGGCATTATATGTGTATTATAAGGCATTATATGTGTATTATAAGGCATTATATGTGTATTATAAGGTATTATATGTGTATTATAAGGCATTATATGTGTATTATAAGGTATTATATGTGTATTATAAGGTATTATATGTGTATTATAAGGCATTATATGTGTATTATAAGGTATTATATGTGTATTATAAGGCATTATATGTGTATTATAAGGTATTAT
>NC_068437.1:54477138-54489638 GCF_023373465.1 Oncorhynchus keta | reverse complement strand
GCCAGCCTGCCAGCTTTGTGGAGTCTGCCACTAGCACAGTCAGTGTAGTCAGCTCAGCTATCCCCTCGGCTATCCCCATTGAGACCGTGTCTGTGCCTCAATCTCGGTTGGGCAAATGACCCCCTTTTTCGGGGTATCCAATTGTTAGTAGCTACTATCTTGTCTCATCGCTACAACTCCCGTACGGGCTCGGGAGAGACGAAGGTTGAAAGCCATGCGTCCTCCGAAACACAACCCAACCAAGCCGCACTGCTTCTTAACACAGCGCGCATCCAACCCGGAAGCCAGCCGCACCAATGTGTCGGAGGAAACACGGTGCACCTGGCGACCTGGTTAGCGCGCACTGCGCCCGGCCCGCCACAGGAGTCGCTGGTGCGTGATGAGACAAGGACATCCCTACCGACCAAACCCGGACGAAGCGGGGCCAATTGTGCATCACCCCATGGACCTCCCGGTCGCGGCCGGCTGCGACAGAGCCTGGGCTCGAACCCCTGCGATGCAGTGCCTTAGACCACTGCGCCAGCCGGGAGGCCTCTTGTTTTTTTATTTTTGTTGATTTGGTGTATAGCATGTTGTACAGCATGTTGACTCTGTGTGTTCTGTTTCCCAGGTGTCCCAGAACGGTCCCACTCGGTGCTGCTGCAGTACTCAGTGAACGGAGGAATCAGCTGGTTGCTGTTAGATGAGTTCTACTTCCCCACCTCAACCGACACGCTGTTCCTACACCTCCCTCTGCCTGCCAGGACCCAGACCAACGCTACCCGCTTCAGGCTCTGGCAGCCCTACAACAGTGGTGAGTAGAGTATACAGGGACACACACACACACACACACACACACAGAGAGACACACACACACAGACACACACACAAGGACACACACAGAGACACACACAGAGACACACACACACAGACACACACACACACACACACACACACACACAAAGAGACACACACACACAGACACACACACACACACAAGGACACACACAGAGACACACACAGAGACACACACAGAGACACACACACACACAGAAAGACACACACACACACAGGGACACACACAGACACACACACAGAGACACATACATACACAGAAAGACACACACACACACACACACACAGAGACACATACATACACAGAAAGACACACACACACACACGCACACAGAGATACACACAGAGTCCTCACACACAGAGGGACACACACACAGAGGAACACACACAGATACACACAGATACACACAGATAGACACATACACATAGAGAGACACACACACAGTACATACACAAAGATGCACACACGCAACACAAGTGTGTACACACACACATACTTGGTAGTGCAGTAGACCCTTTAAACACACATTGTCAAAATCATCACATCCCACTGGGGTACAGACATCAGTTCAACGACTAGTTTTGATTTACTATTTGGTTGTTGTCACTCTTTACCGTGAAATGTTTACTTTTACAAGCCTTTAACCAACAATGCAGAGTTAAAAAGTAAGAACATTTCTAAATAGAAAAAAGCAACACAAAAGATAACAGTAAGGAGTACTGGTCATTTAGGTTAAAAGTTGCGTGAAACAAATACCAAAATTCCCCTTATGTTGATGACTATTGCAAATCCAGGCAGTTTTTCACGTTGATTCAACGTCATCACATTGAATTTCTTGGTTGAAAATGTCATGGAAACAACGTTGATTCAACCAGTTTTTTTGCCCAGTGGGATATGGTGGGGACGCACTGTATGTCTGACTGGTTATATATGTCTCCTGTAGGTAAGAAAGAGGAGGTGTGGGTGATTGATGACCTGATCATCGATGGCAGCTCGCTCAACAACCCTCCCGTAGTCTCAGACAACTTCGAGGGCGGACCCCAAAACTACAACTGGCTCTTCTACCCAGGAGGCAACACTGGACTCTACTGCCCTTACCAGAAGAGTGGCCTGTGAGTAGTACCACCTGCCTCTTGTACACTGTGACGGCCTTCCACTGTACCTCCAGACCTTATGTCTGTGTGTTGGGTCATAAGTCCACTTCAAATCAGTCAATTCAGGAAGTAGACTAACATCGTGGTTTAGGGTTTCACCCGTGCATCAATCTAAGTCACGTAAATAAAACAAATCCCCATCCAAATCTGTCTGTTTAAAAACTACAGAAATCATCTTTGCATGGGCTGCGTCTCGAACCTTCCACATCCTCCTATGTCTGCCTTCCACGTCCTCCTAAGTTCGGCCTTCCACGTCCTCCTAAGTTCGGCCTTCCACGTCCTCCTAAGTTCGGCCTTCCACGTCCTCCTAAGTTCGGCCTTCCACGTCCTCCTAAGTTCGGCCTTCCACGTCCTCCTAAGTTCGGCCTTCCACGTCCTCCTAAGTCGGCCTTCCACGTCCTCCTAAGTTTGGCCTTCCACGTCCTCCTAAGTTCGGCCTTCCACGTCCTCCTTTGTCGGCCTTCCACATCCTCCTATGTCTACCTTCCACGTCCTCCTAAGTTCGGCCTTCCACGTCCTCCTAAGTTCGGCCTTCCACGTCCTCCTAAGTTCGGCCTTCCACGTCCTCCTAAGTTCGGCCTTCCACGTCCTCCTAAGTTCGGCCTTCCACGTCCTCCTAAGTTCGGCCTTCCACGTCCTCCTAAGTTCGGCCTTCCACGTCCTCCTAAGTTCGGCCTTCCACGTCCTCCTAAGTCGGCCTTCCACGTCCTCCTAAGTTCGGCCTTCCACGTCCTCCTATGTCGGCCTTCCACGTCCTCCTAAGTTCGGCCTTCCACGTCCTCCTAAGTTCGGCCTTCCACGTCCTCCTATGTCGGCCTTCCACGTCCCTCCTACGTTCTGCCTTCCACGTCCTCCTAAGTTTGGCCTTCCACGCCCCTTCGGCCTTCCACGTCCCTCCTCCTAAGTTCGGCCTTCCACGTCCTCCTATGTTCGGCCTTCCACGTCCTCCTCCACGTCCTCTGCCTTCCACGTCCTCCTAAGTTTGGCCTTCCACGTCCTCCTTTGTCGGCCTTCCACATCCTCCTAAGTTCGGCCTTCCACATCCTCCTAAGTTCATCCTTTCCACGTTCCTCCTATGTCGGCCTTCCACGTTCTCCTTTGTCGGCCTTCCACGCCCTCCTTTGTCGGCCTTCCACGTCCTCCTAAGTTCGGCCTTCCACGCCCTCCTCCTAAGTTCGGTCTTCCACGTCCTCCTAAGTTGGGCCTCCACATCCTCCTATGTTCGGCCTTCCACGTCCTCCTATGTCGGCCTTCCAGTTCGGCCTTCCACGTCCTCCTAAGTTCGGCCTTCCACGTCCTCCTATGTCGGCCTTCCACGTCCTCCGGCCTTCCACGTCCTTATGGCCTTCCACGTCCTCCTATGTTCGGCCTTCCACGTCCTCCTAAGTTCGGCCTTCCACGTCCTCCTCCTTCCACGTCCTCCGGCCTTCCACGTCCTCCTAAGTTCGGCCTTCCACGTCCTCCTAAGTTCGGCCTTCCACGTCCTCCTCCCAAGTTCCTAAGGCCTTCCACGTCCTCCTCGGCCTTCCAGTTCGGCCTTCCACGTCCTCCTAAGTTCGGCCTTCCACGTCCTCCCTTCGGCCTTCCAAGTTCGGCCTTCCACGTCCTTCCACGTCCTCCTAAGTTCGGCCTTCCACGTCCTCCTAAGTTCGGCCTTCCACGTCCTCCTATGTCGGCCTTCCACGTCCTCCTAAGTTCGGCCTTCCACGTCCTCCTATGTTCGGCCTTCCACGTCCTCCTAAGTTCGGCCTTCCACGTCCTCCTATGTCGGCCTTCCACGTCCTCTAAGTTCGGCCTTCCACGTCCTCCTAAGTTCGGCCTTCCACGTCCTCCTAAGTTCGGCCTTCCACGTCCTCCTAAGTTCGGCCTTCCACGTCCTCCTACGTCTGCCTTCCACGTCCTCCTAAGTTTGGCCTTCCACGTCCTCCTTTGTCGGCCTTCCACATCCTCCTATGTCTACCTTCCACGTCCTCCTAAGTTCGGCCTTCCACGTCCTCCTATGTCGGCCTTCCACGTCCTCCTAGTTCGGCCTTCCACGTCCTCCTAAGTCCGGCCTTCCACGTCCTCCTAAGTTCGGCCTTCCACGTCCTCCTATGTCGGCCTTCCACGTCCTCCTAAGTTCGGCCTTCCACGTCCTCCTAAGTTCGGCCTTCCACGTCCTCCTAAGTTCGGCCTTCCACGTCCTCCTAAGTTCGGCCTTCCACGTCCTCCTATGTTCGGCCTTCCACGTCCTCCTAAGTTCGGCCTTCCACGTCCTCCTATGTTCGGCCTTCCACGTCCTCCTAAGTTCGGCCTTCCACGTCCTCCTAAGTTCGGCCTTCCACGTCCTCCTAAGTTCGGCCTTCCACGTCCTCCTAAGTTCGGCCTTCCACGTCCTCCTATGTCGGCCTTCCACGTCCTCCTAAGTTCGGCCTTCCCTGTCCTCCTATGTCGACCTTCCACGTCCTCCTAAGTTCGGCCTTCCACGTCCTCCTAAGTTCGGCCTTCCACGTCTGCGGTGGACGGTAGCCAAACTACAGCGGTGTCTGTCAGTTTGTCCTGAAAATCTTCTTACGAAAAATGTTTGTAGCAGCCGAACGCCGACCCCTCTATAGAAGGGAGAGATTCTCACGAACACAACGGTGTTCTCCGTTTTGCTCTACGACCCTCACCAGTGTCACGGGACGAGTCTGAAGGTAACCAATACCGTTTTGTAACATGTATTATAGAACCATAGAGGTAGTTTTGTGCCGACAAAAAAGAAGAGGTTATAAATATGTGTCCCAAAAACTACACCATTTCCTGATCTTTCTTATATCTCCTAGATATAGGACAGACAATTCAAAACCCTATTCCTTATGATTTATTTATTTGCCATTAAGAATGTGTTATTCAATGTGTTTCTATGTGCTATAGTAATAAAAGCCCAAATCTATATTTTATCAAATGATTGTAAAAAATGTCATGTGTATATATATATAGACTTTTCGAGGTTAACGGAAAATAAATAAATCCAATTCAAATTGGATTTGGAATGTCAGTATACTTCCTGAATCGACTGAATTGAGTTGGACTTGAGCCCAACCCCTGCTGACGAAACATTGTTGACAACGGACTGTGTCTCTGTGTGTACAGGGAGAAGGATGAGTCGGCCATGGTGTTTTTATCCAGTGAGCTGGGAGAACATTCAATAACCACGAGAGACATCGACGTCAACGAGAACACCATCATCCAGTTTGAGGTATGAACACACACACACACACACACACACACACACACACACACACACACACACACACACACACACACACACACACACACACACACACGAGAACACACACATGAACACACACACACACACACACACACACACACACACGTCCTACGAGAACACCATCATCCAGTTTGAGGTATGAACACACACACACACACACACACACACACACACACACACGTCCTACGAGAACACCATCATCCAGTTTGAGGTATGACACACACACACACACACACACACACACGTCCCACGAGAACACCATCATCCAGTTTGAGGTATGAACACACACACACACACACACACACACACACACACACACACACACACACACACACACACACACACACACACACACACACACACACACACACTATCATCCTACGAGAACACCATCATCCAGTTTGAGGTATGAACACACACACACACACACACACACACACACACACACACACACGTCCCTACGAGAACACCATCATCCAGTTTGAGGTATGAACACACACACACACACACACACACACACACACACACACACACACACACACACACACACACACACACACACACACACACACACACACACACACACACACACACGTCCTACGAGAACACTATCATCCAGTTTGAGGTATGAACACACACACACACACACACACACACACACACACACACACACACACACACACACACACACACACACACACACACACACACACACACACACACACACACACACACACACACACACACACGTCCTACGAGAACACTATCATCCAGTTTGAGGTATGAACACACACACATGCACATCCTACGAGAACACTATCATCCAGTTTGAGGTATGAACACACACACACACACACACACACACACACACACACAGAGGGACACACACACACACACACACACACACACACACACACACACACACACACACACACACACAACACACACACACACACACACACACACACACACACACATAACAGACACACACACACAGACCGTCCTACGAGAACACTATCATCCAGTTTGAGGTATGAACACACACACACGCACGTCCTACGAGAACACTATCATCCAGTTTGAGGTATGATAACACACACACACACACACACACACACACACACACACACACACACACACACACACACACACACACACACACCGTCCTACGAGAACACCATCATCCAGTTTGAGGTATGAACACACACACAACACACACACACACACACACACACACACACACACACACACACACACACACACACACACACACACACACACACACACATGCACGTCCTGAACAGAGAGAGAACACTATCATCCAGTTTAGAAGAGGAGAGGTATGAACACACACACACACACACACACACACACACACACACACACACGATAACACACACACACACACACACACACACACACACACACACAGGCCTGGGGTAGAAGACGAGAACACTATCATCCATTTTGAGGTATGAACAGCAGAGAGCGAATAGACTGGCTGGTTGGGAAAACAAAGTGGGCAAGGAAAGGAGTGAAGGAAAAGAGGAAAGGAATGGGGAAAGAGGAGAGGAATGAGTGGGGTATGAACAGAGAGAGATAACGGAGAGAGATAACAGAGAGGGATAACATAGAGAGATAACGGAGAGAGATAACAGAGAGAGATAACAGAGAGACCGAGAGGAGAGAGAAGGCCTGAGGTAGAAGAGGAGAGGAATGAGTGGGGTATGAACAGAGAGAGATAACAGAGAGACTGAGAGGAGAGAGACTGAGAGGAGAGAGAAGGCCTGAGGTAGAAGAGGAGAGGAATGAGTGGGGTATGAACAGAGAGAGATAACAGAGAGACTGAGAGGAGAGAGAAGGCCTGGGGTAGAAGAGGAGAGGAATGAGTGGGGTATGAACAGAGAGAGATAACAGAGAGACTGAGAGGAGAGAGAAGGCCTTCGGTAGAAGAGGAGAGGATTGAGTGGGGTATGAACAGAGAGAGATACTGAACAGAGAGACTGAGAGGAGAGAGAAGGCCTGGGGTAGAAGAGGAGAGGAATGAGTGGGGTATGAACAGAGAGAGATAACAGAGAGACTGAGAGGAGAGAGAAGGCCTTCGGTAGAAGAGTAGAGAGGAATGAGTGGGGTATGAACAGAGAGAGATAACAGAGAGACTGAGAGGAGAGAGAAGGCCTGGGGTAGAAGAGGAGAGGAATGAGTGGGGTATGAACAGAGAGAGATAACAGAGAGACTGAGAGGAGAGAGAAGGCCTGGGGTAGAAGAGGAGAGGGATGAGTGGGGTATGAACAGAGAGAGATAACAGAGAGACTGAGAGGAGAGAGAAAGCCTGGGGTAGAAGAGGAGAGGAATGAGTGGGGTATGAACAGAGAGAGATAACAGAGAGACTGAGAGGAGAGAGAAGGCCTGGGGTAGAAGAGGAGAGGAATGAGTGGGGTATGAACAGAGAGAGATAACAGAGAGAGATAACAGAGAGACTGAGAGGAGAGAGAGCCTGGGGTTGAAGGCCTGGGGTAGAAGAGGAGAGGAATGAGTGGGGTATGAACAGAGAGAGATAACAGAGAGACTGAGAGGAGAGAGAAGGCCTGGGGTAGAAGAGGAGAGGAATGAGTGGGGTATGAACAGAGAGATAACAGAGAGATAACAGAGAGACTGAGAGGAGAGAGAAGGCCTGGGGTAGAAGAGGGAGAGGAATGAGTGGGGTATGAACAGAGAGAGATAACAGAGAGACTGAGAGGAGAGAGAAGGCCTGGGGTAGAAGAGGAGAGGAATGAGTGGGGTATGAACAGAGAGAGATAACAGAGAGACTGAGAGGAGAGAGAAGGCCTGGGGTAGAAGAGGAGAGGAATGAGTAGGATATGAACAGAGAGAGATAACAGAGAGACTGAGAGGAGAGAGAAGGCCTGGGGTAGAAGAGGGAGGAATGAGTGGGGTATGAACAGAGAGAGATAACAGAGAGACTGAGAGGAGAGAGAAGGCCTGGGGTAGAAGAGGAGAGGAATGAGTGGGGTATGAACAGAGAGAGATAACAGAGAGACTGAGAGGAGAGAGAAGGCCTGAGGTAGAAGAGGAGAGGAATGAGTGGGGTATGAACAGAGAGAGATAACAGAGAGACTGAGAGGAGAGAGAAGGCCTGGGGTAGAAGAGGAGAGGAATGAGTGGGGTATGAACAGAGAGAGATAACAGAGAGACTGAGAGGAGAGAGAAGGCCTGGGGTAGAAGAGGAGAGGAATGAGTGGGGTATGAACAGAGAGAGATAACAGAGAGACTGAGAGGAGAGAGAAGGCCTGGGGTAGAAGAGGAGAGGAATGAGTGGGGTATGAACAGAGAGAGATAACAGAGAGAGATAACAGAGAGACTGAGAGGAGAGAGAAGGCCTGGGGTAGATGAATGCTGAAAGAGGAACTCAATGGGGAAAATAATCCCAATATACTGTAAAAGTGGAGGGCAAAGCAAAGGGTTTTTGAAATGATAATGACTCATTTATATGCTTGATTCATATTAATAATCAGTCAGTATAATTACTCTCCTCTGTGATGTAGGCTGGTTAATGATCATAATTATGTTATGGAAATAATTAATCGCATTATAATCATATGAACTTGAAAATGTAGAAAAATTGTAAACTTGTTTCAGAGGTCCAGAATTATTTTATGTTTGTTGAAAATGATTCTTGCTGAAGCTCCCTTAAGGCAGTGGGTATAGAACTGGTAGATAGATCTTGTTTGGTTTTGGATAAAGATGTTATGGTTTATTATGGTAATAATTATATGTTAGCAATATGATAAGAAGTATACCTGATCCATTTCAGATCAACGTGGGCTGCACGGCAGACAGCTCCGCCTCTAACCCGGTACGACTGGAATTCTCCAGGGACTTTGGATCCACCTGGTACCTCCTGGTGCCCTTGTGTTCAGGAGGCCCCCAGCCCTCTTCCCTGTGCTCCACAGAGCTGCACCCTGCCAGTGTCTACTACCCGGGAACCACCCAGGGCTGGAGACGTGAGGTCATCCACTTTGGCAAGCTGAGACTCTGCGGGTGAGGTTCCTTTCTGGGATTTGTTTTCCTGATAACTTGTGCTTCTGCTTTTTCTTTTCTCTTTGGAGTCTTGGCTGGGTTTCTCGAAAAGTGTTGTGCAAATGCTGATGGGAAGGAAAAAAATGTCTTTATTAGAGTTTTTTTTTGCGATTGCTTACACACTTGTTGCGGAATTTGGCTCATTGAGTCAAAAACTCTACACACAAGCCAACTAAGACACAACCCTTGGAGATAAACATCTCACTTCCTATGTCAAAATTAAATACTCCGCAATCGAGACCTCACAAACCTTTTTTCAAAATGGCATTTTTTGCTACAAAATGATAAAACACACAGGCACCATTTGAACGACTCTTTCAAAGCAGCAACACACTGACATACTTTTATACAAAACACTGCTGTCTTTTAGTACTTTGTATACCTTTTCCATGTTCTCATACAGGCATCTGTTCCAGAATGTTCCAGTATAGTACATACAGGCTTCTGTTCCAGAATGTTCCAGTACAGTACATACAGGCTTCTGTTCCAGAATGTTCCAGTACAGTACATACAGGCTTCTGTTCAAGAATGTTCCAGTACAGTACATACAGGCTTCTGTTCCAGAATGTTCCAGTACAGTACATACAGGCTTCTGTTCCAGAATGTTCCAGTACAGTACATACAGGCTTCTGTTCCAGAATGTTCCAGTACAGTACATACAGGCTTCTGTTCAAGAATGTTCCAGTACAGTACATACAGGCTTCTGTTCCAGAATGTTCCAGTACAGTACATACAGGCTTCTGTTCCAGAATGTTCCAGTACAGTACATACAGGCTTCTGTTCCAGAATGTTCCAGTACAGAACATACAGGCTTCTGTTCCAGAATGTTCCAGTACAGTACATACAGGCTTCTGTTCCAGAATGTTCCAGTACATCTACTCACATTTCAATGAAACACAAACATAGAAAGGCGTCAGACAAAATATTATATAGCGCTTATATTTTTTCCCCATTGCAGGTTTTTACAACAACAAAAACACAAAGAAAAATATAATTACAATACAGTAATCAATACAATATGTTACCGTAAACTCACGGAAACAAAAATTATTACTGTAAAATTACAGTGCAGTGTTAAACAAAAAACATTTTTATTTAACCTTTATTTAACCTTTATTTAACTAGTCAGTTAAGAACAAATTCTTATTTTCAATGACGGCCTAGGAACAGTGGGTTAACTGCCTGTTCAGAGGCAGATTTGTGCCTTGCCAGCTCGGGGATTTGAACTTGCAACCTTCCGGTTACTCGTCCAACGCTCTAACCACTAGGCTAACCTGCCGCCCCCAAATAATTAGTATTGTAAAAGATGGGGTGGATGGTTCATGGATCCCGTCTTCTGTTAGTGTTTGGCCACATCACCTCCCTGGCTAGGCAACGGGGTCATCCCTGGCTAGGCAACGGGGTCATCCCTGGCTAGGCAACGGGGTCTGGCAGGCAACAGGGTCATCCCTGGCTAGGCAACAGGGTCATCCCTGGCTAGGCAACGGGGTCATCCCTGGCTAGGCAACGGGTCAACCCTGGCTAGGCAATGGGGTCATCCCTGGCTAGGCAACGGGGTCATCCCTGGCTCAGGCAACGGGGTCATCCCTGGCTAGGCAACAGGGTCATCCCTGGCTAGGCAATGGGGTCATCCCTGGCTAGGCAATGGGGTCATCCCTGGCTAGGCAACGGGGTCATCCCTGGCTAGGCAACAGGGTCATCCCTGGCTAGGCAACGGGGTCATCCCTGGCTAGGCAACGGGATCATCCCTGGCTAGGCAACGGGGTCATCCCTGGCTAGGCAACAGGGTCATCCCTGGCTAGGCAACGGGGTCATCCCTGGCTAGGCAACGGGGTCATCCCTGGCTAGGCAACGGGGTCATCCCTGGCTAGGCAACGGGGTCATCCCTGGCTAGGCAACGGGGTCATCCCTGGCTAGGCAACAGGGTCATCCCTGGCTAGGCAACGGGGTCATCCCTGGCTAGGCAACGGGGTCATCCCTGGCTAGGCAACGGGGTCATCCCTGGCTAGGCAACGGGGTCATCCCTGGCTAGGCAACGGGGTCATCCCTGGCTAGGCAACGGGGTCATCCCTGGCTAGGCAACAGGGTCATCCCTGGCTAGGCAACGGGGTCATCCCTGGCTAGGCAACGGGGTCATCCCTGGCTAGGCAACGGGGTCATCCCTGGCTAGGCAACGGGGTCATCCCTGGCTAGGCAACGGGATCATCCCTGGCTAGGCAATGTTTACATTTTCACACAAGGATGGGGGTGTGTGTTCATTCAGTCATAACTACTAGCTACAGGCAAGGCAGTTACCCCCACAGACCAACCCCCCAACCACCACCAGAATGGGGGCAACTGTAAAGGTCACATACGGCTTTGGCTGGATGCATCAATGCAGTGTCAATAGGACACCATCTACTGCCATTACAGTAAAGACCAGTGACGCTCACGTCGTCATAGTGACTCCAACGAGGTTCCTCTCCAATGGAACCCTGTTGTACAGCCGCTTCATGGTAAAGTTGGTGTCGACACAAGGTGCGGCGGAGCGTCGACCTACTGACACGGTTGATTTATTTTTGGGATGTCGTGTGATCTGTCACGATTGGCTCCCGGTATTGATGCAAGCGGATCATGGTGGTGTTGTTTGTCAACACTAGATTGACAACGGGCCAGTTCCTGTTGATGGGTGAACAGACGTTGCCGTCCACCCACAGGAAGTCATCTGGCAGTTCAGAATATGATGTCATTGGTTAGGTTCTTCTTTACATACCGTACTGTCATACTGTACACAGTAACATCACAACTGTATTACATGTACTTCACAGCGCTATACCTATTTTTCTGGTTCACTGAGGAACATAGAACTAATATTGTAGGACTCCATTTTGTATTGTACTGTGATGCAGAATGATGTGCAACAATTGCATCGGTACAGTCTAGTGTAGAAAGTTGAAGACATATCTGT
Source organism: Oncorhynchus keta (assembly GCF_023373465.1). NCBI lineage: Eukaryota > Metazoa > Chordata > Actinopteri > Salmoniformes > Salmonidae > Oncorhynchus > Oncorhynchus keta. Next base: position 54,477,369 of record NC_068437.1, on the reverse strand, counting down.
TCTCCAGTCTAAATGTCCGTATTATGGACGCCACCGTGGAGCGACTCAGGTTGGGCTGGACTCTCCGCCTCCCTCATCGTCAGGCCGTGATTTACTATGACACAGTCCACCAAAGAAGCCCTAATGTTGTCGGAAAATATGTCTCCGTCTACTGCATGGTCCCCTTTGTTCTTGTCCTCCTCCTACTCCTCTCTCTTCCTCTACCTCTTCCTCTACCTCTTCCTCTCTCTC
>NC_068437.1:54427138-54472138 GCF_023373465.1 Oncorhynchus keta | reverse complement strand
TGTGCTACTATAGTCCTAGCTTTATTACATTATCTAGTGGGCTACTATAGTCCTAGCTTTATTACATTATCCAGTGTGCTAATGTTAGCTTTATTACATTATCTAGTGTGCTACTATAGTCCTAGCTTTATTACATTATCCAATGTCCTACTATAGTCCTAGCTTTATTACATTATTCAGTGTGCTAATGTTAGCTTTATTACATTATCTAGTGTGCTAGTCCTTTTATTACATTATTTAGTGTGCTAGTTCTAGCTGTTAGTTTGTTGTGTATCTGTGTTTTACTGTCTATTTTTCATCATCACCTGAACGTCTATTCAATCTGATGGATTTATGTGTGTGTGTGTGTGTGTGTGTGTGTGTGTGTGTGTGTGTGTGTGTGTGTGTGTGTGTGTGTGTGTGTGTGTGTGTGTGTGTGATGTTTAGTGTGAGGGGCGATGGATGCAGAGCGGTTTAGGCTTCTGAGTGGAGGGAAGCCTAGCAGGAAATGTGGCATCATGTCCAGTGGGAACCACCTGTTCTTCAGCGAGGATGGCCTGCGTATGCTGGTCACTAACGACATGGACCTATCCAATGCCAGGTAGTGTGTGTGTGTGTGTGTGTGTGTGTGTGTGTGTGTGTGTGTGTGTGTGTGTGTGTGTGTGTGTGTGTGTGTGTGTGTGTGTGTGTGTGTGTGTGTGTGTGTGTGTGTTTTAACAGATAGATGTGCTACTGAGACCGTCTAATGGTAAGGTGTGATATTAGTTTATATCTAGTACTATTGGAAAGCCTGGTCCTCACATTGATAGTAAAATATGTGTGTGATCAAATGATACCAATCTGAAAACAGATGCACTCATACACACACACACACACACACACACACACACACACATATACAGTATAAATATATTTATTGATATGCATTATAAAAAATACTACATTTTTCCTATAGGTTTGTTCAGTTCTTCCTGCGTCTGGGCTGTGGGAAGGTGTCCCCAGACCCCCGTTCCCAGCCCGTCCTGCTCCAGTTCTCTGTAGACGGAGGTCTGACCTGGGGCCTGCTGCAGGACTTCCTCTTCTCAAACAGGTTAGCGGATTCTCTTGTTCCCCTTGGACCTCCATATGTTTTTGCCTGTGGATGTTTTTGCGTCCTTTTATAGTTTGTCAACGCAAAGGCCTTTTTACTGTGAAAAATAAAATGCTATATTAACTTATGTTATCTTATATCATCATCATCATCATTATCTTCATCTTCATCATCATCATCGTCATCCATCATCCATCATCATCAACTTCATCATCCATCATCATCATCTTCATCATCCATCATCATCATCATCATCTTCATCATCCATCATCATCCATCATCGTCGTAATCTTCATCATCCATCATCATCTTCATCATCATCCATCATCATCATCTTCATCATCATCCATCATCATCGTCCATCATCATCATCGTCATCTTCATCATCCATCATCATCTCCTCCAACAGCAGTAACCAGGCTCGCCTGGTGGCCCTGGAGATCCCTCTGCGTGCCCGTACCTCCTCCACACGTCTCCGCTGGTGGCAGCCCTCTGAGAACGGACACTTCTACAGTCCGTGGGTCATTGATCAGGTGAGACACCTTCCCTACATCGGCAGATGGCCTCGTGTTTAAGAGCTTTGAGTCAGTAACCGAAAGGTGTCTGGTTTGAATCCCTGATCTGACTTATGCACTTGATCAAGGAACTTAACCCAAATGTAAATGTAAACATGTTTGTCCGTTCATCAATCTCCTCATCCATCCTGCCATCTATCGTTATCTGACTAAGGTAGTACCTTAGGTTGGTATACTCAGTCTACACTACATTCCTCACATTGAGTTGCAAAGGCACTGTTTTGTCTTGCCCATTCACCCTCTGAATGGCACACATAAGATGGCGCCAACAGATATGGCAGCTCAGCATCCAGTTCCTAAGCAACTTTGTAGTATCGTGTTTTGTGGGTGTTATTTCTTACATTATTAGCCCAGAATGTTTTTTGTGTTATTACATACAGAGGGAAATAACTTTTTGGATATCAGAGCGGCGGTAACTCATTATGACCAGGAATACAACTTTCCCAAATTGAATCCTTTGTTCGTATCCCCCAGGGTAATTTAACTTTTTCCAGAGGCTGCTCCAAGACACCGCTGTAGGAGAAGAGGTATTCGGAGGGGACTTCTAGTCCGACTCAGGAGGCGTGCACACCATCCACCAATTCCAAGTATATTACTCGCTAATGTTCAGTCTAGGCGTAATAAAGTAGACGAGCTCAGGGCGAGGATCTCCTTCCAGAGAGACATCAGGAATTGTAACATGCTCTGTTTCAATGAAACATTGGCTCTCTCTGGATATACTGTCTCTGTCCATACAGCCAGCTGGGTTCTCAGTACATCACACAGACAGGAATAAAGAACTCTGGATATACTGTCCCCGTCCATACAGCCAGCTGGGTTCTCAGTACGTTACACAGACAGGAATAAAGAACTCTCCGGCAAGAAGAAAGGTGGGGGTGTATGTTTCATGATTAATTACTCATGGTGTGATTGTGATGATGTACAGGAACTCATGTCCTTTTGTTCAACCGACCTAGAATACCTCACAATCAAATGCCGACCGTATTACCTCCCAAGAGAAATCTCTTCGGTTATGGTCACAGCCGTGTATATCCCACCTCAAGCCGATACCACGACGGCCCTCAAAGAACTAAACTGGACTTTATGCAAACTGGAAACCACATATCCTGAGGCCGCATTTATTGTAGCTAGTGATTTTAACAAAGCAAATTTGAGGAAAATGCTATCGAAGTTCTACCAACACATTGACTTGCAGTACTCACGCTGGAAAAACATTGGACCACTGCTACTAAACTTTTCGAAAAGGCCCTCCCCCGCCCTCCCTTTGGCTAATCTGATAATGACTCCATTTTGCTCATCCCTTCCGATAGTCAGAAACTAAAACAGGAAGTACCTGTGCTAAGGTCTACTCAACGCTGGTCTGACCAATCGGAATCCATGCTTCAAGATTGTGTTGATCACGCGGACTGGTATTTGTTCCGGGTAGCCTATGAGAATAACATTGACAAATACATGGATACGGTGACTGAGTTCATCAGGAAGTGCATTGGAGATGATGTACCCACTGTGAGATTTAAAACCTACCCAAACCAGAAACCGTGGATAGATGGCAGCATTCGTGAAAAACTGAAAGCGCGAATCATCACATTTAACCACGGCAAGGTGACTGGGAATATGGTTGAATACAAATACAGTTATGTCCTCCATAAGACAATATGTGTTTTTATTTAACCTTTATAGAATATAGTGCCCTTCAAGCTCATCATTAAGCTCGGGGCGCTGGGTCTGAGTACCCCCTTTTGCAACTGGGTCCTGGACTTCCTGACGGGCCGCCCCCAAGTGGTGAAGGTAGAAAACAATACCTCCACTTCGCTGATCCTCAACACTGGGGCCCCACACGGGTGCATGCTGAGCCCCCTCCTGTACTCCCTGTTCACCCATGACTGCGTGGCCACGAACGCCTCCAACTCAATCAGACGACACAACAGTAGTAGGCCTGATTACCAACAATGACGAGACAGCTTACACAGAGGTGGTGAGGGCCCTGGGAGAGTGGTGCCAGGAAAATAACCTCTCACTCAACATCAACAAAACAAAGGAGATGATCATGGACTTCAGGAAACAGCAGGGGGAGCAGCACCCTATCCACATCTACGGGACAGTAGTGGAGAAGGTGGAAAGCTTCAAGTTCCTCAGCGAACACATCACTGATGATCTGAAATGGTCCATCCACACAGACAGTGTGGTAAAGAAGGCCAACAGCGCCTCTTCAACCTCAGGAGGCTGAAGAAAATAGGCTTGGCCCCTAAAACCCTCACAAACTCCAGAGGGTGGTGCGATCTGCCCAAAGCATCACTGGGGACAAACTACCTGCCCTCCAGGACACCTACAGCACCCAATGTCACAGGAAGGCCAAAAATAACGTCAAGGCCATCAACCACTGGAGCCACGGCCTGTTCACCCCGCTATCATCCAGAAGGCGAGGTCAATACAGGTGAATCAGAGCTTGAGTATCTCAAGGCCATCAGACTTTTAACTTCTTGCGTCGAGCCAACCCGGATCCGGTATCATGACTACAGCCTCAACGCAACGTTAACTATTCATGAAAATCGCAAATGAAATGAAATCAATATGCTTGCTCTCATGCTTAGCCTTTTGTTAACAACACTGTCATCTCAGATTTTCAAAAATATGCTTCTCTACCATAGCAAACTAGCATTTAGCATTAGCAGACAACATTTTCACAAAAACCAGCAAAAACATTCAATAAATCATTTACCTTTGAAGAACTTCGGATGTTTTCAATGAGGAGACTCTCAGTTAGATAGCAAATGTTCATTTTTTCCTGAAAGATTTTTTTGGCTGGAGAAATCGGTCCGTTTGCTGCTACCAAAAAAAACGAAAATTCAGTTATCCAAACGGCAAACTTTTTTCCAAATTAACTCCATAATATCGACTGAAACATGGCAAACGTTGTTTAGAACCAATCCTCAAGGTGTTTTTCACATATCTCTTCAATGATGTATCGTTCCTGGAAGTATGAGTCTCCTTCTGTATCGCATGGTAAAATAATTGCCACTGGGAATTACTCACCAAATTAGACAAAGGACACCGGATGGCCCCCTGGCAAATGTAGTCTCTTATGGCCAATCTTCCAATGATATGCCTACAAATACGTCACAATGCTGCAGACATCTTGGACGAACGGAAGAGCACATAAGCTCGTTCACAGCATATTCACAGCCATATAAGGAGACCAGAGTAAAACAGAGCGTCAAAAATCCTGCTCATTTCCTGTTTGAAGTTTCATCTTGGTTTCGCCTGTAAAATCAGTTCTGGGGCACTCACAGATAATATCTTTGCAGTTTTGAAAACGTCAGAGTGTTTTCTTTCCAAAGCTGGCAATTATATGCATAGTCGAGCATCTTTTCGTGACAAAATATTGCGCTTAAAACGGGCACGTTTTTTTATCCAATAATGACATAGCGCCCCCATAGGTTGAAGAGGTTAAATAGCCATCACTAGCCGGCTTCCACCTGGTTACGCAACCCTGCACCTTAGAGACTGCTGCCCTATATACATAGACATCACTGGCCACTTTAATAATGGAACACTAGTCACTTTAATAATGTTTACATACTGCTTTACTCATCTCATATGTATATACTGTATTCTATCCTACTGTATTTACTAACTAGTCACTTTAATAATGTTAACATCCTGCTTTACTCATCTCATATGTATATACTTTATTCTATACTGTATTCTATCCTACGGTATTTCCATCAATGCCACTCTGACATTGCTCAATCTAATATGTATGTATATATTTCTTAATTCCATTCTTTTACTTTTAGATTTGTGTGTATTGTTGTGAATTGTTAGATGGAGCTAGAAACACAGGCATTTCACTACACCCGCAATAACATCTTAAATATGTGTATGTGACCGATACAATTTTATTTAGATTTTGGCATACACAATCCACGTCTCAATTGTTTATTAAAGGCTTAAAAATCATTTTCTAACCTGCCTCCTCCCCTTCATCTACACTGATTGAAGTGGATTTAACAGGTGACATCAATAAGGGATCATAGCTTTCACCTGGTCAGTCTGTCATGGAAAGAACTTTTTGTATAGTCAGTGTGTATATATATCGGCCAATCAGTATACAGCATCCTGCCTGTATGACAGGAACCTACGTCTCTCTTTCCTCTACCAGCTGGTGGTGGGTGGCAGTGCCAGTGGCTGGGGACCTCTGGAGGACGACTTCTCCTCTATGGACGGTCGTTCCTGGCTGCTCCACCCCGGGGGAACCCGTATGCCCGTGTGTGGTTCTGACGGGGCGGCCTTCGCCTTTATAGAGAAGTCCAACACGCGCTACGCTGTCACCACAGACATCAGCCTGGGTCATGATGCGTTCATACAGTTTGACTTCTCAGCTTCCTGCTCGGTCACCAACTCCTGCTACGGTGAGAGAGCCACTGGGGAGAGGAATGGACATAAGAGGTTGTCGGTGGGGTTGGTAGAGTGGTAATGCGTTAGGTTCACAAAAAAAATAAAAAGGTTATAAGGAGTAATGAAATGATACCTTTCATTGACTATGATTGATTTGCCCGTGTCGTATTGAATACCCGGGCTACGCTAGGTAAACATGACTTTACAATAAATACTGATGTCTTGTGTCTCTCTGTGTGTCTTTCTTGGTCTTCTCTTGTCCGTCACAGCCATTGAACTAGAGTATTCTCTGGACCTGGGTCTGAGCTGGCAGCCTCTGGTGAGAGACTGTCTCCCCACCAGCCCAGACTGCTCCTCCTACACCTTACAGAGACTGCTGGTAGCAGACACCTACAACAAGTGGGGCCGAGTCACTCTGCCAATCCCCACCTATGCCAGGTCAGTTACATGTTGTTGGACTGCCAATCTCCACCTATAGCAGGTCAGTTACATGTTGATGGACTGCCAATCTCCACCTATAGCAGGTCAGTTACATGTTGATGGACTGCCAATCTCCACCTATAGCAGGTCAGTTACATGTTGTTGGACTCCCAATCTCCACCTATAGCAGGTCAGTTACATGTTGTTGGACTGCCAATCCCCTCCTATAGCAGGTCAGTTACATGTTGATGGACTGCCAATCCCCACCTATAGCAGGTCAGTTACATGTTGATGGACTGCCAATCTCCACCTATAGCAGGTCAGTTACATGTTGATGGACTGCCAATCTCCACCTATAGCAGGTCAGTTACATGCTGATGGACTGTCAATCTCCACCTATAGCAGGTCAGATACATGTTGATGGACTGCCAATCTCCACCTATAGCAGGTCAGTTACATGTTGATGGACTGCCAATCTCCACCTATAGCAGGTCAGTTACATGTTGATGGACTGCCAATCTCCACCTATAGCAGGTCAGTTACATGTTGATGGACTGCCAATCCCCACCTATAGCAGGTCAGATACATGTTGATGGACTGCCAATCCCCTCCTATAGCAGGTCAGTTACATCCCCACCAATAGCAGGTCAGTTACATCCCCACCTATAGCAGGTCAGTTACATCCCCACCTATAGCAGGTCAGTTACATCCCCACCTATAGCAGGTCAGTTACATGTTGATGGACTGCCAATCTCCACCTATAGCAGGTCAGTTACATGTTGATGGACTGCCAATCCCCACCTATAGCAGGTCAGATACATGTTGATGGACTCCCAATCCCCACCTATAGCAGGTCAGTTACATGTTGATGGACTGCCAATCTCCACCTATAGCAGGTCAGTTACATGTTGATGGACTGCCAATCTCCACCTATAGCAGGTCAGTTACATGTTGATGGACTGCCAATCTCCACCTATAGCAGGTCAGTTACATGTTGATGGACTGCCAATCTCCACCTATAGCAGGTCAGTTACATGTTGATGGACTGCCAATCCCCACCTATGCCAGGTCAGTTACATGTTGATGGACTGCCAATCTCCACCTATAGCAGGTCAGTTACATGTTGTTGGACTGCCAATCTCCACCTATAGCAGGTCAGTTACATGTTGATGGACTGCCAATCTCCACCTATAGCAGGTCAGTTACATGTTGATGGACTGCCAATCTCCACCTATAGCAGGTCAGTTACATGTTGATGGACTGCCAATCTCCACCTATAGCAGGTCAGTTACATGTTGTTGGACTGCCAATCTCCACCTATAGCAGGTCAGATACATGTTGATGGACTGCCAATCTCCACCTATAGCAGGTCAGTTACATGTTGATGGACTGCCAATCTCCACCTATAGCAGGTCAGTTACATGTTGATGGACTGCCAATCTCCACCTATAGCAGGTCAGTTACATGTTGATGGACTGCCAATCTCCACCTATAGCAGGTCAGTTACATGTTGATGGACTGCCAATCTCCACCTATAGCAGGTCAGTTACATGTTGATGGACTGCCAATCTCCACCTATAGCAGGTCAGATACATGTTGTTGGACTGCCAATCTCCACCTATAGCAGGTCAGATACATGTTGATGGACTGCCAATCTCCACCTATAGCAGGTCAGTTACATGTTGATGGACTGCCAATCTCCTCCTATAGCAGGTCAGTTACATGTTGATGGACTGCCAATCTCCACCTATAGCAGGTCAGTTACATGTTGATGGACTGCCAATCCCCACCTATAGCAGGTCAGATACATGTTGATGGACTGCCAATCTCCACCTATAGCAGGTCAGTTACATCCCCACCTATAGCAGGTCAGTTAGATGTTGATGGACTGCCAATCGGCCAATAGGGCAACTGGAAGACACAGACACTAGAATGCATGTAAACATTCACACACTCTCTCTCGTGCTTCTACACCTGCATTGCTTGCTGTTTGGGGTTTTAGGCTGGGTTACTGTACAGCACTTTGAGATATCAGCTGATGTACGAAGGGCTTTTATAAATACATTTGATTTGATTTTGACCTGGTGTGTCTGCAGGTCTCCAGCCACTCGCTTCCGTTGGTTCCAACAGGCTCCGTTTGACAAGCAGCAGACCTGGGCTCTGGACAACCTCTACATCGGAGACGGCTGCCCTGACATGTGCTCCGGACACGGACGCTGCCAGCAGAGCTCCTGTGTGTGAGTGAACGTACCCACCAGTAGGGCTGTAAAATTCCAGAAACGTTCCCAAAGTTGAGGGTTTTTTCCCAAAATCCTGATTGGAGAATTCCTAGTTCCTACCAGAGTTGAATGCTGCAGCTGCAATGAATGATTAGCCAAGTGTGGCCTTGCATTTTAACTTGAGTTTAGCCATCAGGTGGAAGACTGGGACTCGGAAATCTCAGACTTCCGATCTCAGTGCATTCAAGACAACTGGGAATTCGGAAATCTCAGACTTCCGATCTCAGTGCACACAGTCCACACATCATATTTTTTATTCTAGGACTGGAATTTAAAAAAAGTAAGTTCTATTCTGGACCTTACTATCGCCTCAGCTATTTGAATCATTCTTATGTGAATTTGGGATAATATCTCCCCCCCTCCCCTCCCCATGTAGGTGTGATCCAGAGTGGGGAGGGGAGTACTGTGATGAGCCTGTGGCCCCTCTGCCCTCCCAGCTAAAGGACAGCTTCAGCCGAGCCCCCTCTCTCAGCCACTGGCACCTGTTGACTGGAGCAAAACTCAGTACTGTGTGTGGGGCCGTGGCATCTGGTGCTGCACTGCACTTCAGTGGGGTAACTGTCTGTCTGTCTGTCTGTCTGTCTGTCTGTCTGTCTGTCTGTCTGTCTATCTATCTATCTGTCTATCAATTTACCTATCAGTCTATCACCAGAATTTAAATTGGCGCCAAAACCTGGTCTGTTCGTATCTCTTCATCTAACCTGCCTATCTTTCTTTCTCACTTTTTGATCTCTCTCTCTCTCTCTCTCTCTCTCTCTCTCCCTCTCCCTCTCCCTCTCTCCCTCCAGAGTTGTAGTCGTCAGCTGGTGACAGTGGATCTGAACCTGACCAACGCAGAGTTCATCCAATTCTACTTCATGTACGGCTGCATGATCCCGCCTAGCAACCGTAACCAGGGCGTGCTGCTGGAGTTCAGCCTGAACGGAGGCATCAACTGGAATCTGCTGACAGAGATCTTCTATGACCTGTACAGCAAGCCTGGGTACGTGTTCTTCATTAAACCTACTGTACTGTGTATATATATATATATACACACAGTTGGAAGTGTAACAGACCGGTTCACTGTCCCGACCTGGGTTCCAACCAGGGACCCTCTGCACAACAACTCTTCATATTCACTGACCCAAACAAACAAAAAAGTCAAGAAGGTCTGTTTACAGAAACTTCTACAAATCTTACCGGGACTCTGCTTTCTCTTTCACATCAGATGTTCCAGTCCTAACCTGTGTGTGTGTGTGTGTGTGTGTGTGTGTGTGTGTGTGTGTGTGTGTGTGTGTGTGTGTGTGTGTGTGTGTGTGTGTGTGTGTGTGTGTGTGTGTGTGTGTGTGTGTGTGTGTGTGTGTGTGTGAGGTACAGACAATTTGTCAACGTGCTGCTACCCCCAGCAGCACGTCAGGAAGGGGTGCGTGTTCGCTGGTGGCAGCCGACACACGAAGGAGCGGACCACGGCGACTGGGCGCTGGACAACGTTCTGATTGCCGGCTCTGACCCGCGGGCTCAGATAACTGACACATTCGGAGGGGTGGCGCTGCCCAACCACGAGAGAGCTCCCTCAGATGGTACCCCCACAGGCAGGATAGGACTCCTCAGTGAGGGAGAGGAGGAGAGCACCTCAGGTATATACACAGGGGACATCGCCACAAGTACACATCACAACCACAGGTACACACACAACTACAGGTACACATCACAACCACAGGTACACACACAACTACAGGTACACATCACAACTACAGGTACACACACAACTACAGGTACACATCACAACTACAGGTACACACACAACTACAGGTACACACAACTACAGGTACACACACAACTACAGGTACACACACAACTACAGGTACACACACAACCACAGGTACACACAACTACAGGTACACACACAACTACAGGTACACACACAACTACAGGTACACACACAACCACAGGTACACACAACTACAGGTACACACAACCACAGGTACACACACAAATACAGGTACACACACAACCACAGGTACACACAACTACAGGTACATATCACAACTACAGGTACACACACAACTACAGGTACACACACAACTACAGGTACACACACAACCACAGGTACACACAACTACAGGTACACACACAACTACAGGTACACACACAACTACAGGTACACACACAACTACAGGTACACACACAACTACAGGTACACACACAACTACAGGTACACACACACAACTACAGGTACACACACAACCACAGGTACACACACAACCACAGGTACACACAACTACAGGTACACACACAACTACAGGTACACACACAACTACAGGTACACACACAACCACAGGTACACACAACTACAGGTACACACAACCACAGGTACACACACAACCACAGGTACACACACAACCACAGGTACACACAGCTACAGGTACACACACAACTACAGGTACACACACAGCTACAGGTACACACACAACTACAGGTACACACACACAACTACAGGTACACACACAACTACAGGTACACACACAACCACAGGTACACACACAACCACAGGTACACACACAACTACAGGTACACACACAACTACAGGTACACACACAACCACAGGTACACACACAACCACAGGTACACACAGCTACAGGTACACACACAACTACAGGTACACACACAACTACAGGTACACACACAACCACAGGTACACACACATCTACAAGGACACACACAACCACAGGTACACACACAACCACAGGTACACACAACTACAGATACACACAACCACAGGTACACACACAACTACAGGTACACACACAACCACAGGTACACACAACTACAGGTACATATCACAACTACAGGTACACACACAACTACAGGTACACACACAACCACAGGTACACACAACTACAGGTACACACACAACTACAGGTACACACACAACCACAGGTACACACACAACTACAGGTACACACACAACTACAGGTACACACACAACCACAGGTACACACAACTACAGGTACACACACAACTACAGGTACACACACAACTACAGGTACACACACAACTACAGGTACACACACAACTACAGGTACACACACAACCACAGGTACACACACAACCACAGGTACACACAGCTACAGGTACACACACAACTACAGGTACACACACAGCTAAAGGTACACACACAACTACAGGTACACACACACAACTACAGGTACACACACAACTACAGGTACACACACAACCACAGGTACACACACATCTACAGGTACACACACAACCACAGGTACACACACACAACTACAGGTACACACACAACCACAGGTACACACAACCACAAGTACACATCACAACTACAGGTACACACACAACTACAGGTACACAACTACAGGTACACACACAACCACAGGTACACACAACCACAAGTACACATCACAACTACAGGTACACACAACCACAGGTACACACAACCACAGGTACACACAACTACAGGTACACACAACCACAGGTACAGACAACCACAGGTACAGACAACCACAGGTACACAGACAACCACAGGTACACACAACCACAGGTACACACACAACCACAGGCACACACAACCACAGGCACACACAGCCACAGGTACAGACAACCACAGGTACACACAACCACAGGCACACACAACCACAGGCACACACAACCATAGACACACACAACCACAGGCACACACAGCCACAGGTACAGACAACCACAGGTACACACAACCACAGGCACACACAACCACAGGCACACACAACCATAGACACACACAACCACAGGCACACACAACCACAGGCACACACAACCACAGACACACACAACCACAGGCACACACAACCACAGGCACACACAACCACAGGCACACACAACCATAGACACACACAACCACAGGTACAGACAACCACAGGCACACACAACCATAGACACACACAACCACAGGTACACACAACCACAGGTAAACAGACAACCACAGGTACACACAACCACAGGTACACACACAACCACAGGCACACACAACCATAGACACACACAACCACAGGTACACACACAACCACAGGCACACACAACCACAGGCACACACAACCATAGACACACACAACCACATGTACACACAACCACAGGTACACAGACAACCACAGGTACACAGACAACCACAGGTACACAGACAACCACAGGTACACACACACACAACCACAGGCACACACAACCACAGGCACACACAACCATAGACACACACAACCACAGGTACACACAACCACAGGTACACAGACAACCACAGGTACACACAACCACAGGAACACACAACCACAGGTACACACAACCACAGGTACATACACAGGGGCTTTGTCAGGGCCCTAGTTCCTGTGATTTTAGTGATCGTCGAGTTAAACGATCAACTTTCAAGTTAGGTTTCATTCTATTAGGCAAAGACCATGTTAAATACTACAACTGCTTTAGGAGAAAAACTATTATACAGAATCTTTAATCTTTAACTGTACGAAGTCAACGGAAACAGGCATTTTATTTTTTATATTTTTATTTTTTGTAATCCTCTCCCCTCTCTCTCTCTCACTCCCTTTTTCTACCTCTCCCCGCTCTCTCTCCCTCTTCCCTCACTCTCTCTCCGACTTCCTCTCCCCTATCCCTCCCCCTCACCCTCCACTCATTCTCTCTCCATCTTCCTCCCTCACCTGCTCCCCTATCCCTCTCCCTCTCCCCTATCACTCCACCTTTCCCTCTCCCTCTCCCTTCCTCTCTCCCCTCCAGTGAGTGACCATTGGCTGTTCAGTGAGGACTGTGCGGTACAGAGATTCTGTAGTTCTCCAGACGGTGTGATGGTGTGCGGTAGTGACGACGGGAGAGAGGTGTACGCTGTCACACATGACATCATACCTGACAAAGACTGGGTCATGCAGTTCAAGGTAAGAGACTGTGTCTGTTTGTGCGCAGTGATTTAATTAGGTACCGGTGCCTCTTCTAATATAATGAACAACAGCACCTAAAATGACTAATATCACCTTTTGTTATTCTACAATGGCTTAGATAGATGTGTTTCCCTGTTATTAACAGATAGCAGACATCTTTGTTTGGGTGTGAATACAGACAGCATTATTAACACACGTGTCCATTGAGGTTACGATAACGGAGTATGTTTCACCGTGTGTCTTTACAGATAGCAGTGGGCTGCGGTGTTCCAGAGCGCCAGGCAGAGCGCCAGGTACACGTTCAGTACTCTGTGGACTTCGGTGTGTCCTGGAGATACCTGGTGCTCCAGTGTCTCCCTGCGGACCCTCGCTGTGGAGGACAGGTCTCCCAGCCCAGCGTTCTTCCCTGCCCGGGGCTGGAAGAGGGCCGTTTACCCCCTACCGGACAGCCTGACAGACACGTGAGTGACACTTGGGGGTGGGGGGTCCTGTTATATCAGCAGCCCTTGGGGTGGGGGGTCCTGTTATATCAGCAGCCCTTGGGTGGGGGGGGTCCTGTTATATCAGCAGCCCTTGGGTGGGGGGTGGGTCCTGTTATATCAGCAGCCCTTGGGTAGGGGGGGTCCTGTTATATCTCAGCAGCCCTTGGGTGGGGGGTCCTGTTATATCAGCAGCCCTTGGGTAGGGGGGGTCCTGTTATATCAGCAGCCCTGGGGGTCTTACATCAATGGTTCTGGAACTATATTATGTGTTATGTTCTGCAGCGCGGTCCGTTTCCGGTTTTACCAGCAGCACTCGGACACCCAGTGGGCTGTGGAGAACTTCTACATCGGGCCGGCCTGTGACGGCCACTGTGGGGGACATGGAGACTGTCTAGACCAGAGATGTCTCTGTGACCCTGGTTTCACTGGACCCAACTGCTACGCCAGCACTTCTCTCAAGGTGTCAATCAGTTCATCAATCTTTATTTATTTTGTACATTTTCATACAAGTTGTTCCTATCCGGCTCAAAGGCCACGTCTCACAGGACCACGTCTCATAGAACCACGTCTCATAGAACCACGTCTCATAGAACCACGTCTCTCATAGGACCGCGTCTCATAGAACCACGTCTCATAGAACCACGTCTCATAGAACCACGTCTCATAGAACCACGTCTCATAGGACCGTGTCTCATAAGGCCACGTCTCATAGAACCACATCTCATAGCACCATGTCTCATAGAACCACGTCTCATAGGACCACGTCTCCTCATAGAACCACGTCTCCTCATAGAACCACGTCTCCTCTAAGAACCACGTCTCATAGGACCACGTCTCATAGCACCACGTCTCATAGAACCACGTCTCATAGGACCACGTCTCCTCATAGAACCACGTCTCCTCATAGAACCACGTCTCATAGGACCACGTCTCATAGAACCACGTCTCATAGCACAAAGTCTCATAGAACCACGTCTCATAGGACCACGTCTCCTCATAGAACCACGTCTCCTCATAGAACCACGTCTCCTCATAGAACCACGTCTCATAGGACCACGTCTCATAGAACCACGTCTCATAGCACCATGTCTCATAGAACCACGTCTCATAGGACCACGTCTCATAGGACCGCGTCTCATAGAACCACGTCTCATAGGACCATGTCTCATAGAACCACGTCTCATAGAACCACGTCTCATAGGACCACGTCTCATAGGACCCGTGTCTCATAGAACCACGTCTCATAGAACCACATCTCATAGCACCATGTCTCATAGAACCACGTCTCATAGGACCACGTCTCCTCATAGAACCACGTCTCCTCATAGAACCACGTCTCCTCATAGAACCACGTCTCATAGGACCACGTCTCATAGCACCATGTCTCATAGAACCACGTCTCATAGGACCACGTCTCCTCATAGAACCCACGTCTCCTCATAGAACCACGTCTCATAGGACCACGTCTCATAGAACCACGTCTCATAGCGTCAAAGTCTCATAGAACCACGTCTCATAGGACCACGTCTCCTCATAGAACCACGTCTCCTCATAGAACCACGTCTCATAGGAACCACGTCTCATAGAACCACGTCTCTCATAGAACCACGTCTCATAGGACCACGTCTCCTCATAGAACCACGTCTCCTCATAGAACCACGTCTCATAGGACCACGTCTCATAGAACCACGTCTCATAGCACCATGTCTCATAGAACCACGTCTCATAGGACCACGTCTCCTCATAGAACCACGTCTCCTCATAGAACCACGTCTCATAGGACCACGTCTCATAGAACCACGTTTCATAGGACCACATCTCATAGGACCACGTCTCATAGAACCACGTCTCATAGCACCATGTCTCATAGAACCACGTCTCATAGGACCACGTCTCCTCATAGAACCACGTCTCCGCATAGAACCACGTCTCATAGGACCACGTCTCATAGGACCACGTCTCATAGAACCACGTCTCATAGAACCACGTCTCATAGGACCGCGTCTCATAGGACCACGTCTCATAGGGCCACGTCTCATAGGACCACGTCTCATAGAACCACGTCTCACAGGACCACGTCTCATAGAACCACGTCTCATAAGGCCACGTCTCATAGAATCCAGTCTCATAGAATCACGTCTCATAGGACCACGTCTCATAGAACCACGTCTCATAGGACCACGTCTCATAGGACCACGTCTCCTCATAGAACCGCGTCTCATAGAACCACGTCTCATAGGACCATGTCTCATAGAACCACGTCTCATAGAACCACGTCTCATAGGACCGCGTCTCATAGGACCGCGTCTCATAGAACCGCGTCTCATAGAACCACGTCTCATAGGACCACGTCTCATAGAACCACGTCTCATAGGACCGCGTCTCATAGAACCACGTCTCATAGAACCACGTCTCATAGCACCACGTCTCATAGAACCACGTCTCATAGGACCACGTCTCATAGAACCACGTCTCATAGGGCCACGTCTCATAGGACCACGTCTCATAGAACCACGTCTCATAGGACCACGTCTCCTCATAGAACCGCGTCTCATAGAACCACGTCTCATAGAACCGCATCTCATAGAACCACGTCTCATAGGACCATGTCTCATAGAACCACATCTCATAGAACCACGTCTCATAGGACCACGTCTCATAGGACCACGTCTCATAGAACCACGTCTCATAGAACCACATCTCATAGGACCACGTCTCATAGAACCACGTCTCATAGAACCACGTCTCATAGAACCACGTCTCATAGAACCACGTCTCATAGGACCACGTCTCATAGGACCGCGTCTCATAGAACCGCGTCTCATAGAACCACATCTCATAGGACCACGTCTCATAGAACCACGTCTCATAGGACCGCGTCTCATAGAACCACGTCTCATAGAACCACGTCTCATAGCACCACGTCTCATAGAACCACGTCTCATAGGACCACGTCTCATAGAACCACGTCTCATAGGGCCACGTCTCATAGGACCACGTCTCATAGAACCACGTCTCATAGGACCGTGTCTCATAAGGCCACGTCTCATAGAACCACATCTCATAGCACCATGTCTCATAGAACCACGTCTCCTCATAGAACCACGTCTCCTCATAGAACCACGTCTCATAGGACCACATCTCATAGAACCACGTCTCATAGCACCATGTCTCATAGAACCACGTCTCATAGGACCACGTCTCCTCATAGAACCACGTCTCCTCATAGAACCACGTCTCATAGGACCACATCTCATAGAACCACGTCTCATAGCACCAAGTCTCATAGAACCACGTCTCATAGGACCACGTCTCCTCATAGAACCACGTCTCCTCATAGAACCACGTCTCATAGGACCACGTCTCATAGAACCACGTCTCATAGCACAAAGTCTCATAGAACCACGTCTCCTCATAGAACCACGTCTCCTCATAGAACCACGTCTCATAGGACCACGTCTCATAGAACCACGTCTCATAGCACCATGTCTCATAGAACCACGTCTCATAGGACCACATCTCCTCATAGAACCACGTCTCCTCATAGAACCACGTCTCATAGGACCACGTCTCATAGAACCACGTTTCATAGGACCACATCTCATAGGACCACGTCTCATAGCACCACGTCTCATAGCACCATGTCTCATAGAACCACGTCTCATAGGACCACGTCTCCTCATAGAACTACGTCTCCTCATAGAACCACGTCTCATAGAACCACGTCTCATAGAACCACGTCTCATAGGACCACATCTCATAGGACCACGTCTCATAGGACCACGTCTCATAGGACCACATCTCATAGAACCACATCTCATAGGACCACGTCTCATAGAACCACGTCTCATAGGACCACGTCTCATAGGACCACGTCTCATAGGACCACGTCTCATAGGACCACGTCTCATAGGACCACGTCTCATAGGACCACGTCTCATAGGACCACGTCTCATAGGACCACGTCTCATAGAACCACGTCTCATAGGACCACGTCTCATAGCACCACGTCTCATAGGACCACGTCTCATAGAACCACGTCTCATAGGACCACGTCTCATAGAACCACGTCTCATAGGACCACGTCTCATAGGACCACGTCTCATAGAACCACGTCTCATAGAACCACGTCTCATAGGACCACGTCTCATAGAACCACGTCTCATAGGACCGCGTCTCATAGAACCACGTCTCATAGAACCACGTCTCATAGAACCACGTCTCATAGAACCACGTCTCATAGGACCACGTCTCATAGAACCACGTCTCATAGGGCCACGTCTCATAGGACCACGTCTCATAGAACCACGTCTCATAGGACCGTGTCTCATAAGGCCACGTCTCATAGAACCACATCTCATAGCACCATGTCTCATAGAACCACGTCTCATAGGACCACGTCTCCTCATAGAACCACGTCTCCTCATAGAACCACGTCTCATAGGACCACATCTCATAGAACCACGTCTCATAGCACCATGTCTCATAGAACCACGTCTCATAGGACCACGTCTCCTCATAGAACCACGTCTCCTCATAGAACCACGTCTCATAGGACCACGTCTCATAGAACCACGTCTCATAGCACAAAGTCTCATAGAACCACGTCTCATAGGACCACGTCTCCTCATAGAACCACGTCTCCTCATAGAACCACGTCTCATAGGACCACGTCTCATAGAACCACGTCTCATAGAACCACGTCTCATAGCACCATGTCTCCTCATAGAACCACGTCTCCTCATAGAACCACGTCTCATAGGACCACGTCTCATAGAACCACGTTTCATAGGACCACATCTCATAGGACCACGTCTCATAGAACCACGTCTCATAGCACCATGCCTCATAGAACCACGTCTCATAGGACCACGTCTCCTCATAGAACCACGTCTCCTCATAGAACCACGTCTCATAGAACCACGTCTCATAGAACCACGTCTCATAGGACCACGTCTCATAGGACCACGTCTCATAGGACCACGTCTCATAGGACCACGTCTCATAGGACCACGTCTCATAGGACCACGTCTCATAGGACCACGTCTCATAGGACCACGTCTCATAGGACCACGTCTCATAGGACCACGTCTCATAGGACCATGCCTTTTGAACACTCCATTAACTCTTGTGTGTGTAACAAAGTGTTGGGAAAAGAGAAGAAGAGACATTCCCCTTCTGTGGACAATAAAGATAAAAATGTAAAAAATGATAAAAAATGTAAATGAATAAAGTATCTATTCTATTCTTATAGGCGTCTCTGAAGGAGCGATTTGACTGGGAGGGGGCCCCAGGTCCTCAGTGGCAGGTCCTGGAGGGGGGCCATCCCTGTACTGACTGTGGGGTGCTGGTGGAGGGGACAGCCCTGTACTTTGGAGGGTCAGATGCCAGACAGGCCGTCACCACTGACCTGGACCTACGTGGAGCCAAGTTAGTAACTCTACTGTTAGTTTTCTCAGGGTTCGGTTATACAATCTGTATATAGTTATTTTTTTGTCAATTCAGGCTTTTTAAGATTCCCTTTCAATGTGTGTATGTGTCTCGTAATCTTCCTCTTCAAACGTAATCTTCCTCTTCTTCTTTAGGTTTGTAGAATACTGGGCCAGGATTGGCAGTGAAGACAACATGACCATGTGCCATCGCCCAACCTGTCGTAAAGAGGGAGTGCTGCTGGACTACTCCACAGATGGAGGTATGAAACAACAATAAACAGACAGACATTTAGAAATAAATCCACAAATCTCCATCAGCACGGGAATCCTAACGATTAACCTGATGGAGAACCAGCAGGGGAATCCTAATGATTAACCTGATGGAGAACGAGCAGGGGAATCCTAACGATTAACCTGATGGAGAACGAGCAGGGGAATCCTAACGATTAACCTGATGGAGAACGAGCAGGGGAATCCTAATGATTAACCTGATGGAGAACCAGCAGGGGAATCCTAATGATTAACCTGATGGAGAACCAGCAGGGGAATCCTAACGATTAACCTGATGGAGAACCAGCAGGGGAATCCTAACGATTAACCTGATGGAGAACCAGCAGGGGAATCCTAACGATTAACCTGATGGAGAACCAGCAGGGGAATCCTAACGATTAACCTGATGGAGAACCAGCAGGGGAATCCTAACGATTAA
The DNA here is from genome assembly GCF_023373465.1 of Oncorhynchus keta. Taxonomy (NCBI): domain Eukaryota; kingdom Metazoa; phylum Chordata; class Actinopteri; order Salmoniformes; family Salmonidae; genus Oncorhynchus; species Oncorhynchus keta. Next base: position 54,451,855 of record NC_068437.1, on the reverse strand, counting down.
CCTGATGGAGAACCAGCAGGGGAATCCTAACGATTAACCTGATGGAGAACCAGCAGGGGAATCCTAACGATTAACCTGATGGAGAACCAGCAGGGGAATCCTAATGATTAACCTGATGGAGAACCAGCAGGCGAATCCTAATGATTAACCTGATGGAGAATCAGCAGGGGAATCCTAACGATTAACCTGATGGAGAACCAGTAGGGGAATCCTAATGATTAACCAGATGGAGAACCAGCAGGAGAATTGTTACGAATCCCTTTTGGCCCGACGGTCTAGGGGGGATGGTAATGAGACCCGTAACATAACTCATGCAAATTATTATTGTGACAAAGTAAGTGTGAACGAAATAACCACGACAACAGAAATCTACAGTCAAACTCTAGGTTTATTTATAAACACACGGTAATGGGGGGGAGCAGGAAAAGGGGCTGAGCTGGACCCAAGGAAAGAAACAATAAGTATACAAAAACACACCCCTAAGCTAGACTAGCCTACTTTAACAACAGCTAACTAACTAACCAAAAATACAGTGGGTGGTCCGCCCAGTTCTAACTAGTGTATTTAACAAAGTTTACCTACGGGTAGTGTATGCCCATGGGCGACTTGTCTTGGTTTCCCCCTTTCCCACCAGCAACAAACAAATAACATAACCAAAAATAATACTCACAGGTGATGACAAAGTGCTATGGAGGTGCTTTAAACAAAAGAGAGGTTAAGACACAAAGCGAGAGTGAAACACAGAGACCTACAGACATGGCATTACAGAGAGATTGAGCTGAGCTGAGCTCTAGAACAAACAAATGATGGGGTTTTTAAACCATGGGGAAGGAACTGTGATAGGTCAGGAAATAGGAGGAGGTGTGTCTTCTGATTGATGATTGATTGGGGAGTGATGATTTTCACCTGTGAGGGGAGAAGGAGAGAAAAGAAACACACACACAGGATACACACAGACACAGGATAACTGTATCCGTAACAGGAATCCTAACGATTAACCTGAAGGAGAACCAGGAATAATATTAGAATATTACAGAGATCCATCACTTCATCCTCATGTCTGTCCCCCCCCCCTCTCTCTCTCTCTCTCTCCCTCTCTCTCCATCTCCCTCCCTCTCTCTCTCCCAGGTGTGTCCTGGACCCTGCTCCATGAGATGGACTATCTGAAGTATGTGTCTGTGAGGCGTGATTACATTGTAATACCAGAGGAGGCGTTATCTAATGCTACACGGTTGCGGTGGTGGCAGCCCTTCCACGTCTCCTCTGGTCTGGCGACATCCGGGCCGGAGCGAGCTCAGTGGGCCGTCGACAACATCCTGGTGGGAGGGTCCGACATCAACCCCTCCACCCTGCTCGACAACTTCGATGAAGGTAAACAGATTGTGCTGTATCACCTTCGGAAAATAATGGGAGTCTCTTTCTACGTTTTTAAATGCCCTTAGACAAATCTAAAAAAGACAATGGACAACTATTCTTCTTCTCTTTCCCCCGTCCCCGTCTCTCTCAGAGGGTGTGTCCCATGAGGAGAGCTGGAGCTTCTATCCCAACGCGGTGCGTACAGCAGGCTTCTGTGGGAACCCCTCTTTCCACCTCTACTGGCCCAACAAGAAACAGGACGAAACGCACAACATTCTGGCCACCCGCGAGCTCATCGTACAGCCTGGGTACATCCTACAGTTTAAGGTATAACCTCTCAGCATTTACAGCTCGGCAGCATCCTACAGTCTTACATACAGTATTTAACATGAACAATAACAGAGGTCCAAGAAACATTCCCTGTGGAACACCATATTTAAAGGATAGCACGAATTCTTGGTTTTAGATAGCTGCTGCAAACCCATCTTAGCATTTACAACATGGCGACATCACACCGTTTCAGGTAACTGTTACTGTTTATCATTCTTGTGTAAGTGTGAGTCCTACTCTCCTTTGTCTTCTGTGTAGATTGTGGTCGGTTGTGAGGCAGACAGCTGTGAAGACCACCATTCTGTCCTGCTGCAGTACAGGAAGGATGCCAGGTGAGATGCTGCTAATGGAGGGTTCCGATGCGCTAGCTAAATGCCTTACTCACACAGTACACAGTCAGGGTTTGGGTCAATTCTGGGGAGAATGAATGCCCCCCCCCATTGATGCCAGGCAGTTCAAGGCAGACCGCTGTACTGCATTGCATTGTTTACAGAAAACAGAATCCCATTTTACAGTAAAGGGGAAAATGGCAATATATGTGTAAATAAATACACATTTTGAAGACAATCATGGTACCAATAATGACTTCTATTTCACCAGATGTCCTTTAAAATGTAAGGATAATTTAGTAGCCTGCAGTACCTCGGTCGGCCTTCAACTTGAGATAATCAATGAGAGGGGGCAGCACTGATCTAGCCTGCAAATGCAACTTCCCGAAGTAGCTCAAACGGCGCATGTAATGTCTACAAACATTTTCCACAAGACACAATCTTAACCAACTTCTTGGGTTCCAAATGCGCTACTGAGTCTTCACACAGATAAACGGTGTCACGTGACCGATGGCTTTGTCCATTCATATATACAGTCATTGGGTCAAATCCATTTCAATTCAGTCAATTCAGGAAGTGAACTGAAATTTTAATTACAAAATGTTCCTAATGAAAAAATAATTGAAATTGACCACAACCCTTCTTTCTCCTCTCTCTCTCTCTCTCTCTCTCTCTCTCTCTCTCTCTCTCTCTCCATCCTCCCTCTCTTCCCCCTCCATCCTCCCTCTCTCTCTCTCTCTTCCCCCTGCCCCTCCATCCTCGCTCTCTCTCTTCCCCCTCCCCTTCATCGTCCCCCTCTCTCTCTCTCGCTCTCTCTTCCCCCTCCCCCCTCCATCCTCCCTCTCTCTCTCTCTCTCTCTCTCTCTCTCTCTCTTCCCCCTCCCTCCATCCTCCCCTCTCTCTCTCTCTCTCTCTCTCTTCCCCCTCCCCTCCATCCTCCCTCTCTCTCTCTCTCTCTCGCTCTCTCTTCCCCCTCCCCTCCATCCTCCTCCTCTCTCTCTCTCTCTCTCTCTCTCTCTCTCTCTTCCCCCTCCCCCTCCATCCTCCCTCTCTCCCCCTCCCCCTCCATCCTCTCTCTCTCTCCCCCTCCATCTCTCTCTCTGTCTCTCTCCCCCTCCCCCTCCATCCTCCCCCCTCCATCCTCTCTCTCCCCCTCCATCCTCTCTCTCTCCCCCTCCCCACCATTCCTCTCTTTCTCTCTCTCTCTCTCTCTCTTCCCCCCCTCCCTCCATCCTCCCTCTCTCTCTTCCCCCTCCCCTCCATCCTCCCTTTCTCTCTCTCTCTCTCTCCCCCCTCCCCCCCCCTCCATCCTCCCTCTCTCTCTCTTTCTCTCTCTCTCTTCCCCCCTCCCCTCCATCCTCCATCTCTCCCTCTCCAGGTCTGACTCATGGCAGCTGGTTCAGTCAGAGTGTATTCCCTCCTCTGTGAACAACGTGGGCTGTTCTCCCTTCATTTTCCACGAGTCCACCATCTACAGTCCAGTCAATAGCTCCAGCTGGACCAGGGTCACTGTTCAGCTGCCTGACCACGTCTCCTCAGGGTAGGACCGCTGTGTGTTTCTGACCACGTCTCCTCAGGGTAGGACCGCTGTGTGTTTCTGACCACGTCTCCTCATGGTAGGACCGCTGTGTGTTTCTGAACACGTCTCATCAGGGTAGGACCGCTGTGTGTTTCTGACCACGTCTCCTCAGGGTAGGACCGCTGTGTGTTTCTGACCACGTCTCCTCAGGGTAGGACCGCTGTGTGTTTCTGACCACGTCTCCTCAGGGTAGGACCGCTGTGTGTTTCTGACCACGTCTCCTCATGGTAGGACCGCTGTGTGTTTCTGAACACGTCTCATCAGGGTAGGACCGCTGTGTGTTTCTGACCACGTCTCCTCAGGGTAGGACCGCTGTGTGTTTCTGACCACGTCACCTCAGGGTAGGACCGCTGTGTGTTTCTGACCACGTCCTCTCAGGGTAGGACCGCTGTGTGTTTCTGACCACGTCTCCTCAGGGTAGGACCGCTGTGTGTTTCTGACCACGTCACCTCAGGGTAGGACCGCTGTGTGTTTCTGACCACGTCTCCTCAGGGTAGGACCGCTGTGTGTTTCTGACCACGTCTCCTCAGGGTAGGACCGCTGTGTGTTTCTGACCACGTCTCCTCAGGGTAGGACCGCTGTGTGTTTCTGACCACGTCTCCTCAGGGTAGGACCGCTGTGTGTTTCTGACCACGTCTCCTCAGGGTAGGACCGCTGTGTGTTTCTGACCACGTCTCCTCAGGGTAGGACCGCTGTGTGTTTCTGACCACGTCTCCTCAGGGTAGGACCGCTGTGTGTTTCTGACCACGTCTCCTCAGGGTAGGACCGCTGTGTGTTTCTGACCACGTCTCCTCAGGGTAGGACCGCTGTGTGATTCTGACCACGTCTCCTCAGGGTAGGACCGCTGTGTGTTTCTGACCACGTCTCCTCAGGGTAGTACCGCTGTGTGTTTCTGACCACGTCACCTCAGTGTAGGACCGCTGTGTGTTTCTGACCACGTCACCTCAGGGTAGGACCGCTGTGTGTTTCTGACCACGTCACCTCAGGGTAGGACCGCTGTGTGTTTCTGACCACGTCACCTCAGGGTAGGACCGCTGTGTGTTTCTGACCACGTCACCTCAGGGTAGGACCGCTGTGTGTTTCTGACCACGTCACCTCAGGGTGACCACGTCACCTCAGTGTAGGACCGCTGTGTGTTTCTGACCACGTCACCTCAGGGTAGGACCGCTGTGTGTTTCTGACCACGTCACCTCAGGGTAGGACCGCTGTGTGTTTCTGACCACGTCACCTCAGGGTAGGACCGCTGTGTGTTTCTGACCACGTCATCTCAGGGTAGGACCGCTGTGTGTTTCTCATGGTAGGACCGCTGTGTGTTTCTGACCACGTCACCTCAGGGTAGGACCGCTGTGTGTTTCTGACCACGTCACCTCAGGGTAGGACCGCTGTGTGTTTCTGACCACGTCACCTCAGGGTAGGACCGCTGTGTGTTTCTGACCACGTCTACTCAGGGTAGGACCGCTGTGTGTTTCTGACCACGTCACCTCAGGGTAGGACCGCTGTGTGTTTCTGACAACGTCTCCTCAGGGTAGGACCGCTGTGTGTTTCTGACCATGTCTCCTCATGGTAGGACCGCTGTGTGTTTCTGAACACGTCTCCTCAGGGTAGGACCGCTGTGTGTTTCTGACCACGTCTCCTCAGGGTAGGACCGCTGTGTGTTTCTGACCACGTCACCTCAGGGTAGGACCGCTGTGTGTTTCTGACCACGTCTCCTCAGGGCAGGACCGATGTGTGTTTCTGACCACGTCTCCTCAGGGTAGGACCGCTGTGTGTTTCTGACCACGTCTCCTCAGGGTAGGACCGCTGTGTGTTTCTGACCACGTCTCCTCAGGGTAGGACCGCTGTGTGTTTCTGACCACGTCTCCTCAGGGTAGGACCGCTGTGTGTTTCTGGCCACGTCTTCTCAGGGTAGGACCACTGCAACCAGAAGGCTGCTGGTATCAGATCATGCATTTAGAACTGAACTCGTACCCCCCATCCTGAAACTGGATGCTGTCTTTCAGGTGTTGATAGCCAAACCCCCCCACCCCCCGACCGTGTGATAAAGCAAGTCCTACACGTTTTGTCTCATCTCCCCTCCCGTCTCCTTCCCTGCAGAGCCACGCAGTTCCGTTGGATCCAGAAGGAGGGTGCTGGCGAGCGGCATGGCTGGGGGGTTGACCAGGTCTACATTGGGGAGGCATGTCCAGGGATGTGTAGTGGTCATGGTTACTGCACAAGCGGGGTGGTCTGCATCTGTGACGAGGGACACCGTGGTGGGTAGCTGATAAGACTACAACATGGACACAAAGACTACAACACTGACACAAAGACTACAACACTGACACAAAGACTACAACACTGACAAAGACTACAACACTGACACAAAGACTACAACACTGACAAAGACTACAACACTGACACAAAGACTACAACACTGCAAAGACTACAACACTGACACAAAGACTACAACACTGACACAAAGACTACAACACTGACACAAAGACTACAACCTTTAACACAAAGACTACAACACTGACACAAAGACTACAACACTGACACAAAGACTACAACACTGACACAAAGACTACAACACTAACACAAAGACTACAACACTGACACAAAGACTACAACACTGACACAAAGACTACAACACTGACACAAAGACTACAACACTGACACAAAGACCACAACACTGACACAAAGACTACAACACTGACACAAAGACTACAACATGGACACAAAGACTACAACACTGACACAAAGACTACAACACTGACACAAAGACTACAACACTGGACACAAAGACTACAACATGGACACAAAGACTACAACACTGACACAAAGACTACAACACTGACACAAAGACTACAACACTGACACAAAGACTACAACATGGACACAAAGACCACAACACTGACACAAAGACTACAACATGGACACAAAGACTACAACACTGACACAAAGACTACAACACTGACACAAAGACTACAACACTGACACAAAGACTACAACATGGACACAAAGACTACAACACTGACACAAAGACTACAACACTGACACAAAGACTACAACACTGACACAAAGACTACAACACTGACACAAAGACTACAACACTGACACAAAGACTACAACACTGACACAAAGACTACAACACTGACACAAAGACTACAACACTGACACAAAGACTACAACACTGACACAAAGACTACAACACTGACACAAAGACTACAACACTGACACAAAGACTACAGCACTGACACAAAGACTACAACACTGACACAAAGACTACAACACTGACACAAAGACTACAACACTGACACAAAGACTACAACACTGACACAAAGACTACAACACTGACACAAAGACTACAACACTGGACACAAAGACTACAACACTGACACAAAGACTACAACACTGACACAAAGACCACAACACTGACACAAAGACTACAACATGGACACAACACTACAAAGACACAAAGACTACAACACTGACACAAAGACTACAACATGGACACAAAGACTACAACACTGACACAAAGACTACAACACTGACACAAAGACTACAACACTGACACAAAGACTACAACATGGACACAAAGACTACAACACTGACACAAAGACTACAACACTGACACAAAGACTACAACACTGACACAAAGACTACAACATGGACACAAAGACTACAACACTGACACAAAGACTACAACATGACACAAAGACACAAACTGACACAGACTACAACACTGACACAAAGACTACAACACTGACACAAAGACTACAACACTGACACAAAGACTACAACACTGACACAAAGACTACAACACTGACACAAAGACTACAACACTGACACAAAGACTACAACACTGACACAAAGACTACAACACTGACACAAAGACTACAACACTGACACAAAGACTACAACACTGACACAAAGACTACAACACTGACACAAAGACTACAACACTGACACAAAGACTACAACACTAACACAAAGACTACAACACTGACACAAAGACTACAACACTGACACAAAGACTACAACATGGACACAAAGACTACAACACTGACACAAAGACTACAACACTGACACAAAGACTACAACACTGACACAGACTACAACACTAACACAAAGACTACAACACTGACACAAAGACTACAACACTGACACAAAGACTACAACATGGACACAAAGACTACAACACTGACACAAAGACTACAACATGGACACAAAGACTACAACACTGACACAAAGACTACAACACTGACACAAAGACTACAACACTGACACAAAGACTACAACACTGACACAAAGACTACAACACTGACACAAAGACTACAACACTAACACAAAGACTACAACACTGACACAAAGACTACAACACTGACACAAAGACTACAACACTGACACAAAGACTACAACACTGACACAAACCACTCTTGTAATCATAACCTGATGGCCTTAATATATAATAATAATATAATAATATATGCCATTTAGCAGACGCTTTTATCCAAAGCGACTTACAGTCATGTGTGCATACATTCTACTTAACTTCTACCCTCTGAGCCTGGTTCCGCTCAGTCTGTTGTCTTTCTTACAGAGAGTTCTAATTGACAATTAATTGATTGATTGAAATCTAGCATTCACATTGGTTCTGCTGCCTCCATCTCCCAGGTGATGACTGCTCCCTGTCCAGCAGTGACCTGCCTAGCTCAATAAAGGATAACTTTGAGTCAGGCAGCGTGTCAGAGGAGAGCTGGCAACTCATCCAAGGGGGCGGAGTGGGAAGTGGGTGTGGCCAGCTCTCTCCCCACGCCCACGGAGACTCGCTCTACTTCAACGGCTGTAAGATGAGGCAGGCGATCACCAAGCCTCTGGACCTGACACGAGCCAGGTATGGACTGGACAATGGATTGTACTGTACTAGCCTAGCCCACAGTCTATCCAACTACTGAAGGTACGGTGAGAGAAGTTTGTTTTACAGTACAGTACCTGTAAGATGAGGCCTGGGGTCACCAAACCTGTTGACGTCACACAAGACATGTACTAGTGGACACTGGACCATACTAGCGTAGCCTAGCCTAGCGTAGCCTAGCCTTGCCCACACAGAACCATACTAGCATAGCCTAACATAGCTTGTCCTAGCCTAGTCTAGCATAGCTTGTCCTAGCCCACTACTGGGGCCATTGAGATCAATATACAGTATTACTAAAATGGAAAACTTGGAGGCTAAACTTGTAGAATCCATCCAAAAATACCAAGGTATTCTTACCAGAACTATCTCTCTACCTCCCTCTTTCTCTCCTTCACCCCCCTCATCTTTCTCTCCCCCTCTTCCCCCTTCCTCACTCTCTCTCTCCCCCTCTCTCCTACAGTAAGATCATGTTTGTGATGCAGATAGGCAGTGTGTCCCAGACAGACAGTTGTAACACAGCCCTGGACCAGGAAAACACAGTGGACAGGGCAGTCCTGCTGCAGTACACGGTCAATAACGGAGTCAGCTGGCACGTTATCGCCCAGCACCAGCCCAAAGACTTCATCAAGGCCCAGAGGGTTTCCTACAACATCCCACTGTGAGTGAACACGACACTAACGCACACACACACACACACACACACACAATCACAAACACACACACACACACACAATCACAAACACACACACACACCTTCTCTGAAAGCTAGAGAGTGTACTGGTCTTTGTTCCAGTCCAGCTCTAACACACCTGACTTCCATGAGCAACCTGTTACTTTCCAGCAGCAAGGTTGATGTCCACTAGTCTAAAAACACACATACTGACACGCTAACTGCCTACTCTTGACCTCTGACCTCCTCTCCTCCTGCCGCCTACCCCAGAGAGGCGAGGGCTAAAGGGGTGGCGCTGCGGTGGTGGCAGCCACGTCACGACGGAGCGGGACATGACCAGTGGGCGCTGGACCACGTGGAAGTAGTGCTGTGAGTATCACCGACCAACCTGGTACCCCTGGTCCCTAGAGAACCTCAGTCTGAGAACCTAGAGAACCTCCGTCTGAGAACCTAGAGAACCTAGAGAACCTCAGTCTGAGAACCTAGAGAACCTAGAGAACCTCAGTCTGAGAACCTAGAGAACCTCCGTCTGAGAACCTAGAGAACCTCCGTCTGAGAACCTAGAGAACCTCTGTCTGAGAACCTAGAGAACCTCTGTCTGAGAACCTAGAGAACCTCCGTCTGAGAACCTAGAGAACCACCGTCTGAGAACCTAGAGAACCTCCATCTGAGAACCTAGAGAACCTCAGTCTGAGAACCTAGAGAACCTCAGTCTGCCCCTACCTCGGCCCCAAAAACACCTGCCTCTCTCCACATAAACTGACACACACACACACACACACACACACACACACACACACACACACACACACACACACACACACACACACACACACGCTCAACAGCAAGGAAGAAGCTTACACCCTCACACACATGCACCCCTATAGTGTGTGCTCAACTGTCAGGAAGGAAAATAAAGACTGAATGTTGAGACCGAGACGGTTTTCTGTGCTGGTTAGTGACTTCACAGTGACTTTGGTCTATTTGAATTTTGTCGGAGACCACCTAATGCATACACAAAGCTTGTCACACACCATCTACACACACCGTCTACACACACCATCTACACACACAGTCTACACACACCGTCTACACACACCATCTACACACACCGTCTACACACACCATCTACACACACCATCTACACACACCGTCTACACACACCATCTACACACACCGTCTACACACACCGTCTACACACACCGTCTACACACACCATCTACACACACCGTCTACACACACCATCTACACACACCGTCTACACACACCGTCTACACACACCGTCTACACACACCGTCTACACACACAGTCTACACACACCATCTACACACACCGTCTACACACACCGTCTACACACACCATCTACACACACCATCTACACACACAGTCTACACACACAGTCTACACACAGTCTACACACACCATCTACACACACAGCATCTACACACACACACCATCTACACACACACACCATCTACACACACCATCTATACACACAGTCTACACACACCATCTACACACACAGTCTACACACCTGCACAACCGTCTACATAGCGGAAGCATAGAGCATTTGAATGCCTATTGCATGTTGCTGAGGGCTTCGTATCAACGATAAAGGCCATTGGTTATTACATTCTAAAGGATGTCATGCATTGTGTTTCATCTGACAGTCATGACATGTGTATGTAAAGGCTTGATGTCGTTCCGTGAAGGGCAGGTGTTTAGTCAATATTTGGCAAACGACAGCTAGCCCATTGAGTTGCACCACTTGGAATGATATCTATAGGACATGGCCTTGTACGTGTAGAGTCAACACGCAAACTACACAACAAAAAAAAACGCACGCCTTACCTGAGCTGTCCCTGGTTTGGTGTGGCCTTGACCTGTCCTCTCCTCCTCCTACGGTTGGTTCTCAACATTCAACAACAGTGTCTGCTGAACAGAATAACCGTTCGATCCTCACACTTCTCTTTTTTTTATTTCTGTCTCTCTGTTCCACAACTCCACCACCACTCCTCTCCTCCTTTTTCAATGGGTTTCTTTGTCATCGTGTGTCTCTCCTCTCCTCCCTGATCTCACGACACTAACATGCGTGACCATACTGCTTCTCTTCCTCCACTGCCTGTGCTTCTGCTCCTCCTGCTGGCTCATCATGTCCTATTATGTCTTCCTTCTTCTCCTTCTCCTCTTCCTCCTCTTCTTCATCTCCACTTCCATCTCCTCATCCTTCCTCAATCTCCTCCTCCTCTTGCTTCTCCCTCTCCTTTTCCTCCTCCTCCTCTTCTTCCTCCTCCTTCTCCTCTTCCTGACTCCTTCTTCTCTTCCTCCTCTTCTTCATCTCCTTTTTCATCTACTCCTCCTCTTCTATCTCCTCCTTCCTCTTCCTTCCTTCCCTCTTCCTTCCCTCTCTCTTTCTTCCCTCTCTCTTCCTTCCCTCTCTCTTCCTTCCCTCTCTCTTCCTTCCCTCTCTCTTCCTTCCCTCTCTCTTCCTTCCCTCTCTCTTCCTTCCTTCTCTCTCTCTTCCTTCCTTCCCTCTCCCTTCCCTCTCTTTCTTCCCTCTCTCTTCCTTCCTTCCCTCTCATTCTTCCCTCTCTTCCTTCCCTCTCATTCTTCCCTCTCATTCTTCCCTCTCTTCCTTCCCTCTCTTCCTTCCCTCTCTTCCTTCCCTCTCTTCCTTCCCTCTCATTCTTCCCTCTCATTCTTCCATCTCTTCCTTCCTTCTCTCTCTTACTTCCCTCTCTTCCTTCCCTCTCTTCCTTCCCTCTCTTCCTTCCCTCTCTTCCTTCCCTCTCTTCCTTCCCTCTCTTCCTTCCCTCTCATCCTTCCCTCTCATTCTTCCCTCTCTTCCTTCCCTCTCTTCCTTCCCTCTCTTCCTTCCCTCTCTTCCTTCCCTCTTCCTTCCCTCTCATCCTTCCCTCTCATCCTTCCCTCTCTTTCTTCCCTCTCTTCCTTCCCTCTCTTCCTTCCCTCTCATTCTTTCTGGATGTGTTTGGTCCTTTTTCTCTCCATCTATTATTGTCTTTACATATTTCTGTCTCTCTCTCCACGTTCTATATCCCTTCCTCTCTATTTCTCTCTGACTCTCTTACTCCCTGCTCCCTCTCCTCTCTTTCGCTCCCCCCGTCTCTCTGGGCCCCCTTTCGCCTCCCCAGGCGGCCGGGGTTCCTTCCCCCCCAGATCTTTCTGCGAGCCAGCAGCATCCCCATCCTCCCCTCTCGCGCTCTAACCTCTGCTCTCTTCTGTATTCTGCTCCCTGTGGCATGGCTGTAGAGTCAGGTAAGTCTTCCTCTTCTCCCCGAATGCAGTCCCCTCCTCTTCCTCCTGTGACACCCCCCACCTTATAACCCTGACCCTCCTCTTCTGTCATCCTCTTCCTAGCCTTAACCCCCCCCCACACACACACACACACCACCACCTCCACAGAAACACACACCACCACTACACACACACACCACCACCTCCTCAGAGACACACACACACACACCACCACTTCCACAGAAACACACACCGCCACTACACACACACACACCCACCCACACACACATGCCACCTACTGTCATCACCCAGAGGCAGGCTCTTCTCAAAGGCTTATCCATGACACTGACAGAACTGATATCTCCACACGTCTGAGGAAACAGACATCAGGAGATAACAGACATAATGACATGGCTGCTAGTGGATATGATAAACGTCACCAGAACGAACACCCAGTGATCCAATACCTATATGAGATATCCGAGATGCTATTTCTCAACTATAAATCACCTTTTGTGTCAATTCGTCTGTATATTTCAAACACACATCTCAATGGTATCATCAATGTGTGTGTGTGTGTGTGTGTGTGTGTGTGTGTGTGTGTGTGTGTGTGTGTGTGTGTGTGTGTGTGTGTGTGTGTGTGTGTGTGTGTGTGTGTGTGTGTGTGTGTGTGTGTGTGTGTGTGTGTGTGTGTGTGTGTGTGTGTGTGTGATGCAAGCCATCACTATATGAATGTCTGTTGTTCCTATTGCTACCATTTGAGTGCTTTGGGTCTTGCTCCATGTCTGCACACAGCCCAATAAGGAGTTGAAGCTGAGGCTGACTTTGAGACACACACACACACACACACACACACACACACACACACACGCACACACGCACATGTTACAACCACCACTCCATTCTAATGTGGACATCAAGCGTTGGTCATTCAACTCGGTTCACACGTCCTTCACACTAGCGGTGGTGTAATGCAGAGACGGCACAACGAGCTCAAGACATCCACATAAACAAAAGACCTAGAACTCATCAGAGTAAACAACCTCCATCCAACTCCTTGCATGATGGCTTTTTAATTCCAACGTTGCAAAGCCCCCCCCCTTACCCGCCTATCCCCTCCCATCCACGGCTGCCTGTCCATGGAAAACGCCATTCTGTGAATCAGGAGCCCTCTCCATACTGGCCGTCCCTCTAACTCGCTCTGTGAAGGAGACACAACCAACAACACAGAAGCGGAAAGACAGACATCCCACTTTGTCAGCCCCCCTCCCATCCCCCTCCCATCCCCCTTCTCTACTACCCCCCGCTTTGCAGGGGGCCACATGCTGCCGCTCCTGGCATCACCTGCTGGATGGACGAGGCAATGACAGGCTAAGCAAGAAGAGCGATCTTCAATCACGGCTTCTCTCTTTATATCTATTTAGTTTAGTCCCCCCATCCCCCCTTCCTTTGTTGGTCTGTTTGTTTTCCCCTTCTGATATGGATGTTTCTCAATGAGCTCAAACACTCTTCCTTTAGAACCTTAGAACCTAGATCAGAGTTAGAACCCCCCAGGAACCCCAACCATGTCTGTAGCTAATGTCTGTGACCCTGTCTGTAGCTAATGTCTGTGACCCTGTCTGTAGCTAATGTCTGTGACCCTGTCTGTAGCTAATGTCTGTAGCTAATGTCTGTGACCCTGTCTGTAGCTAATGTCTGTAGCCAATGTCTGTGACCCTGTCTGTAGCTAATGTCTGTAGCTAATGTCTGTGACCCTGTCTGTAGCTAATGTCTGTAGCTAATGTCTGTGACCCTGTCTGTAGCTAATGTCTGTAGCTAATGTCTGTGACCCTGTCTGTAGCTAATGTCTGTAGCTAATGTCTGTGACCCTGTCTGTAGCTAATGTCTGTAGCTAATGTCTGTGACCCTGTCTGTAGCTAATGTCTGTAGCTAATGTCTGTGACCCTGTCTGTAGCTAATGTCTGTGACCCTGTCTGTAGCTCATGTCTGTGACCCTGTCTGTAGCTCATGTCTGTGACCCTGTCTGTAGCTAATGTCTGTGACCCTGTCTGTGACCCTGTCTGTAGCTCATGTCTGTGACCCTGTCTGTGACCCTGTTTGTAGCTAATGTCTGTGACCCTGTCTGTAGTTAATGTCTGTGACCCTGTCTGTAGCTCATGTCTGTGACCCTGTCTGTAGTTAATGTCTGTGACCCTGTCTGTAGCTCATGTCTGTGACCCTGTCTGTAGTTAATGTCTGTGACCCTGTCTGTAGCTCATGTCTGTGACCCTGTCTGTGACCCTGTCTGTAGCTCATGTCTGTGACCCTGTCTGTGACCCTGTCTGTGACCCTGTCTGTAGCTCATGTCTGTGACCCTGTCTGTAGCTAATGTCTGTGACCCTGTCTGTAGCTCATGTCTGTGACCCTGTCTGTAGTTAATGTCTGTGACCCTGTCTGTAGCTCATGTCTGTGACCCTGTCTGTGACCCTGTCTGTAGCTCATGTCTGTGACCCTGTCTGTGACCCTGTCTGTAGCTCATGTCTGTGACCCTGTCTGTAGCTAATGTCTGTGACCCTGTCTGTAGCTCATGTCTGTGACCCTGTCTGTAGCTAATGTCTGTAGCTCATGTCTGTGACCCTGTCTGTGACCCTGTCTGTAGCTCATGTCTGTGACCCTGTCTGTAGCTCATGTCTGTGACCCTGTCTGTAGTTCTCTGGGCCAGTCATGTGTCCTCTAGTTGTGTCCCATCATGTCTTGTCCTGTTGACTTGCTTATGATATTGCCATTGAGAACATGTCAAAACCAGCTGTTGATATATATATATATATATACAGTTCAATATAAAGTAAGTTATGAATAGTCCACTATTTGCTTAGTTTGAATGTTTGAGGTTAGAGGTGAAATCCAACTGACAATACCAACATGGATCTAGGAATGTGTGAGCTTGCATATGAGACTACGGTGTGTGTGTGTGTATATTTCAGACAGTGTGTGTGTATTTCAGACAGTGTGTGTGTATTTCAGACGGTGTGTGTGTGTGTATTTCAGACAGTGTGTGTGTATATTTCAGACAGTGTGTGTGTATTTCAGATGGTGTGTGTGTGTGTGTGTATATTTCAGACGGGGTGTGTGTGTGTGTGTGTGTGTGTGTGTGTGTGTGTGTGTGTATTCCAGACGGTGTGTGTGTGTGTGTATTTCAGACAGTGTGTGTGTGTATTTCAGACAGTGTGTGTATGGATGCGTGTGTAGATACTGTAAATGCGTCTTCCTTGGTTACTAACGGTCACCATCCTCTTCCTCTCTCTCTCTCTCTCTCCCTCACTGTCTTTGTCTCCCTACAGCACCCGTAAACAAAACTACATGATGAACTTTGCCAGACAGACCGGCCTACGTCACTACTACAGCCGAAAGAGGCGGGCACTGCAGCATGCCTAACCAATGGATTTTCCCTACGACCTGCCAATCACACATATGACCGACCGACCAACCAACCAACCACATTCCTTTCTCCTGATGCCATATCACCCTGTCAAGTCCTGCCCTCCAGCCAATGGATTCCAGTCAGCCTTAGACCACCCCCCACCCCACCCAACCCCCACTCTGCCAGAAAACGTGGACCATCCCATCAGTTTACGCTGCAACCAATCAGAAGCCTTCCCCAACCCCCATTGTGACTGGAAGGAAGGAGACGTGAAGGAGCAACAAAGGCGGACATTTTGTTTACTTTTAATGGACTTCCGGGTTTCTAGTTGTTTTCTAATCGTTGCCGTAGGTGGTTGTTATGATATGATGATTCCCTGTTCCAGTTGCGATACGATGATGATAGTACCCACCCTGGGATTTCCCCTTATCACCCCATCCTACACACTTAGTCCTACTACTACCACACTGTGAAAATCATTAAGAGAAATATCACTGATGACCAGTGACATAGAGTTGGATAGAGGGCACACAGTCACAGAAGCATGGGGGTTTGGGGGGCCCTGTTTCCAACTCTATGCCAGGTTGCTGGGGTGTATTCATTAGTCCGATTCCGTTGCAAAAATGTTTTACAACAAAAAAAACATTTACTATTTCCTCTAGGAACCAAACGGAAACAAGCGGAGCAAACAGAATGAAAATGGAGAGAGAAGCTGACTGAATCTGTCCAATAGAAACTCTTTTGGAGTAAACGGTTTCCATTGCAAAAAAAAAACATTTTTGCAACAGAATCTGACTATTGAATATACCCCTGGGCTAGTTGGCAGAGCCGGAAGGAGAGGGGAACACTCAGTATCACCAGTATCTAGGAGGAAGATCATTACAGTGAAAATAGTACCGTGTTCTTGCTGTCCTGTGGGTTATTTTCGTGATGAGTCGACTGTGGCTGTGTTTCATTTTAATTTTAATTTTATTTTAATTTTTACTAATTCACATTTGCGTAATTTTTCGGTTGGATAAGGTTTTTTTTTTCTCTCCATGTTTATCGGATGAGGACAGATGGAAAAAGGGCAGGGTGGACGGGATCCCTGCCGTCAAGGTCGATGGAAGGAAGGAACAAATCGCAAAAATAGAGAGGAAAAAAAACCACAAGAAAAATAAGTTAAAAACCGAACAATGATTTAGTTTGTTTTATATGTGTTGGCTCCTGCGAATACAGATATTTATGGTGAGCGGTTCTCCATGTAACCTATTTAAAGATACACTGTGAAATCTGTGTTATTTTCTAGTGTTAAGTTATTAGGCAGTTATTCAGCCTCTCTTTCTCTCGAGGCTCTCGGCCTACAACGTCTCCCTCCCCCTTCTCGTGCTGTTACCCCCATCCCTCTCTCTCCACCCTTCTCATGCTGTACCCCCATCCCTCTCTCTCCCCCTTCTTGTGCCGTTATCCCCTCCCTCTCTCTCTCCCCCGTGCTGTACCCCCATCCCTCCCTTTCCCCCTTCTTGTGCCGTTATCCCCTCCCTCTCTCTCTCCCCCGTGCTGTACCCCCATCCCTCTCTCTCCCCCTTCTTGTGCCGTTACCCCCTCCTTCTCCCCCCGTGCTGTACCCCCATCCCTCTCCCCCTGTGCTGTACCCCCATCCCTCTCTCCCCCCGTGCTGTACCCCCATCCCTCTCCCCCCGTGCTGTACCCCATCCCTCTCTCTCCCCCGTGCTGTATCCCCATCCCTCTCTCTCCCTCCCCCGTGCTGTACCCCCATCCCTCTCTCTCCCCCCCCGTGCTGTACCCCCATCCCTCTCCCCTCCTCCCCCGTGCTGTACCCACCCCCGTGCTGTTACCCCCATCCCTCTCCTCCCCCGTGCTGTACCCACCCCCCGTGCTGTTACCCCCATCCCTCTCCCCCCCGTGCTGTACCCCCATCCCTCTCCCCCCCCGTGCTGTTACCCCCATCCCTCTCCCCCCCCGTGCTGTTACCCCCATCCCTCTCCCCCCCCGTGCTGTACCCCCATCCCTCTCCCCCCGTGCTGTTACCCCCATCCCTCTCCCGCCCCGTGCTGTTACCCCCATCCCTCCCCCCGTGCTGTACCCCCCCGTGCTGTTACCCCCATCCCCCCCGTGCTGTTACCCCCATCCCCCCCGTGCTGTTACCCCCATCCCTCTCTCCCCCCCCGTGCTGTTACCCCCATCCCTCTCTCTCCCCCCGTGCTGTTACCCCCATCCCCCCGTGCTGTTACCCCCATCCCCGTGCTGTTACCCCCATCCCTCTCCCCCCGTGCTGTTACCCCCATCCCTCTCCCCCCCCGTGCTGTTACCCCCATCCCTCTCTCCCCCGTGCTGTTACCCCCATCCCCCCCGTGCTGTTACCCCCATCCCTCTCCCCCCCCGTGCTGTTACCCCCATCCCTCTCCCCCCCGTGCTGTTACCCCCATCCCTCTCTCTCCTGTTATCCCGCTCTTTCTCTCTGCTGATTTCTGCTCCCCGGAGATGAGGCTCCGTCAGTGTTGTTTTTTGAAGTCTACTGTGTAATATGGACCCCACCCCTTTCTCTGTAACTCCACTATAGCAATCTCCTGTACATATAAGTATATCCACTATGGGGAGACCCAGCAGCCTTATAAAAGGGAAATAAAGAACTGTCCAAACCTCAAGGGCTCGTCAGTGTGTGTGAGTTGTGCGTGCGTGGACTACTATGTATGTATGTATGTATGTATATATGTATATATATATATATAACTTCACCACATTCAAAAACAGAAATTGCTGATTCAAAGTCACAACTAACACATAGTCCAGTTAGTGTATAAAACATTTATTTCACAATCATAAAAATATTAATTTCTCCGTATAAAAAAAAAAGGAGCCTAATGCATAATCTTCCATTGTATTTGGTTTAAGAAAAGCTCCTATGGTTCTCCAGGTTGGTGCACGCCTCCGTTTGGTTAGACTGAGTATGCAGCAGTGTTTGGTTAGACTGAGTATGCAGCAGTGTTTGGTTAGACTGAGTATGCAGCAGTGTTTGGTTAGACTGAGTATGCAGCAGTGTTTGGTTAGACTGAGTATGCAGCAGTGTTTGGTTAGACTGAGTATGCAGCAGTGTTTGGTTAGACTGAGTATGCAGCAGTAAACTATTCAACCAACAAATCCCTCGTATTCCTCACGTCCTCTATAAGAACCAGCACCTATCTAAAAAACGTTAATAACAGCATAGTCATCGCCACCGCGAGGGGGACCGAATTAACCGCAACACGGTGTCCTGCGTTACAGTAGTTATAGCCACAGCACGCATACGTCATGGTGTAAACAGTTCCTTTCAGTCGGAGAGGGTGTATCTGACCGCAGCCCGTCGACGCCATGCACCCCCGGGTGGACAGGGCGCTGTGGTTTCCATAGCGACCGTTGCCCGTCATGCAGAGTTCCGCGGGAGGGCACTCTGTCAGGATGAGGTCAAAGGTCTTGTTCCGGTACATGATGGGGCTGTAGTAACACAGCAGGTTGTTGTTACAGTGGAGTGCTGGGAGGAGCAGGGACAGACACAGGATGGTAGATGGAGACGGGAACATCTGGGGCCTGAGAGAGAATAGACGTCTGGTGGTGAAACTATCTGTTCATGTCAGTCAGCGTTAGAGAGTAGCCTGTTCCCAGATCTGTTTGTACTGTATAGCTAGCTCCTTAGGCTGTGTTTAAAACAGGCAGCCTAATTCTGATCTTATTTCCACTAATACTTCTTTTACATCCCAATCACAGCAGATATTTTCTCAGAGCTGATCTGATTGGTCAAAGGGACAATTAGTGAAAAATAGATCAGAATTGGGCTGCCTGTGTGAACGCAGACCTAGTCAAACATTAAACCTCATCATGACATGAAAAACAACTATAGGAGTTGGCCAGACAGCACAACAGATCTGTGACCAGGCTAGAATTGGGAGTGGTATTGGAATGAATGCTGATTGGTAACCCACCGGCCAGACAGCACAACAGATCTGGGACCAGGCTAGAATTGGGAGTGGTATTGGAATGAAACTGCTGATTGGTAACCCACCGGCCAGACAGCACAACAGATCTGGGACCAGGCTACAATTGGGAGTGGTATTGGAATGAAACTGTTGATTGGTAACCCACTGGTCTAATTAGTCAATTGGAACAAGAGCTTGTTGGATAGGTTGCTGACTTGCAATTAAAAAGGAAAATTAGCAACTTGTCAAACAAACCAGTCATGATTGAATGAAGTTCCAGGTATATCCTAGTAAGGAACCTTCAAGTCTCAGTTTATCTAAAAGACAGGTTGAAAGCCTTGTCTGTGTGCTCTCAACCACAGAAAACACTAACAGCTTGCTCATGCAATGGCAATATGTAGGATGAGGACTTACCTGCTCATTCTTACGGCTCTGGGGTTGAGAAGAATTTCAAACTGGATACAACAGGTGGCGTTCAATGGATGACATATGCTCTGTATACTATCCCAACACTTACTGCTGGTCGAACCGGTACCATCTAACCTCAAACCAAGTAACCACACCCACTGCCGACACCTGTTATTCGGATCAGGACAGACTGAACCAAAAAAAAAAAAGGGGGTTTTAAAGTAACTGGTCAGTGAAAATCTCCTGTTAACACACACCCAAATAATGTTGACTGATATACTCGTATGTGGCCAAAGCATAAATTTTAAATAAAAATTAAAAAAAAATACTTGCTTAGGATGAGCTAGCCAATCAGCGGTCTACTCATGTGAATATTTATTAACGGATTAACGTAAATAGCCAACGCAGCCCTTTTTCTCTCAATATCATGATTTCTGGGTAACAATTAAGTACCTCACTGTGATTTATTTTTGACCGTTTGAATTAAGTGACAAAAAAATAGCTTCTTAGTAAATAGCAACTTCTCAAGGAAGAATTTAGCTAGGCCTGGGTGTGGTCTGAGAGAGGGAAGGGGAAACTGGAAACTGGCTCTTATTGGCAGAGGGGTTGGAACTCTTATTGGCAGAGGGGATTGGAACTCTTATTGGCAGAGGGGTTGGAACTCTTATTGGCAGAGGGGATTGGAACTCTTATTGGCAGAGGGGATTGGAACTCTTATTGGCAGAGGGGATTGGAACTCTTATTGGCAGAGGGGATTGGAACTCTTATTGGCAGAGGGGATTGGAACTCTTATTGGCAGAGGGGATTGGAGCTCTTATTGGTCGAGCAACTAATTTACCACCTGGTGGTGTCACGAGGCAGGCCAGAACTCCAGCCTACCAAAACAGGCAGCCTTTAAAAAAAATGTTTTTATTTTTTTAAATCACCTCTTACACTAAAAAGGGCATTATCACAATTTGCATAGTATTATGACAACCTAAGTGTGGAAATATATTAATTTTACCTTTATTTAACCAGGCAAGTCAGTTAATTAAGAACAAAATCTTATTTTCAATGACAGCCTAGGAACAGTGGGTTAAATGCCTGTTCAGGGGCAGAATGACAGATTTGTACCTTGTCAGCTAAGGGGGGGTTTGAACTTGCAACCTTCCGGTTACTAGTTCAACGCTCTAACCACTAGGCTACCCCGCCGCCCCAACGCTCTAACCACTAGGCTACCCCGCCGCCCCAACGCTCTAACCACTAGGCTACCCCGCCGCCCCTCCACTCTAACCACTAGGCTACCCCGCCGCCCCTCCACTCTAACCACTAGGCTACCCCGCCGCCCCTCCACTCTAACCACTAGGCTACCCCGCCGCCCCTCCACTCTAACCACTAGGCTACCCCGCCGCCCCTCCACTCTAACCACTAGGCTACCCCGCCGCCCCTCCACTCTAACCACTAGGCTACCCCGCCGCCCCTCCACTCTAACCACTAGGCTACCCCGCCGCCCCTCCACTCTAACCACTAGGCTACCCCGCCGCCCCTCCACTCTAACCACTAGGCTACCCCGCCGCCCCTCCACTCTAACCACTAGGCTACCCCGCCGCCCCTCCACTCTAACCACTAGGCTACCCCGCCGCCCCTCCACTCTAACCACTAGGCTACCCCGCCGCCCCTCCACTCTAACCACTAGGCTACCCCGCCGCCCCTCCACTCTAACCACTAGGCTACCCCGCCGCCCCTCCACTCTAACCACTAGGCTACCCCGCCGCGCAATATAAAAACACAAATTATTCATTTTTTACTGCACTGGTTCTTTAATTCCCCATTGTTTTGGAAGAAACCTGGAGACACTGGACAGGTACTTCAACATGCTTTCTGTATTCACGCCATTCACCAGCTACCACACTGAGAACTACAGCTTTTACCACACGGCAATATTGCAACATCACTAAAAACATAGATTACACTTTACGTCAGTTATTACAAATAATGGAATAAATAAGCACATTTTACACTGGAAATAAATCTACTTGAATAAGTGTCATCCCTTGCATGAGGGTGGGGGACAGGGACTGTGGCTAACAGGCCCGTCCCCCAGTGACAAGTATGGCTGAATTCCAGACGGACCCCTAGCCGCTACTCTTTAGCCACTCCTGGAGATCTGAGAGGACTTTATAGATGGAAATCATGTCATTTTCTCCGTGTAGCGGAGCCACGTCGTCATCCTCCGCCACGTCATCTCCAGGGCATCTATGCAGAGGGTCCGTCGCGGAAGGAGGAGGCTTCTCACTGTGCCCCAACGTCACTCCTAACAGACTCTTAATGTAGGTGTCAGGGGCTGGAGGCTGGTTACACTTGTCACTACAGCAACACCTAGAGAGTTATTTAGAGAAATGTATGGAAGTCACTCAGTATTAAAGAAATTGGCAGTGATGGAAATACATTTGTTTTAAAGTAACAAAATTGTCATACTTGTGTAAAAGTATGGATACCTTATTAGAAAGTTAGTCATATAACCCAGTAAAATACTACTTGGAGTAAAAGTCTAAATATATTTAGGACCAATTTTTTTTAAGTATCATAAATAAATGTAATTGCTAAAAAATGTACTTAAATTATCAAAAAGTATAAATCATTTCAAATTCCTTCTATTATTAAGCAAAGCATGCAGCACCATTTACTTGTTTTTAAAAATGTATATACATTTACATTTAGCAGACGCTAGACAGCGGCCACACTCAGACGTCATTTACTAAAGATGTGTTTAGTGAGTCTGCCAGATCAGAGGCAGAAGGGTTGTCTGAATAAAGTGACCAGGGATTGACCATATAACCCGGACAGTACTCTAAGAAACACAGCTGTGCACTCTGCTATTCAGGTGGAGAGGGAGGACTAGACCTTGTCTGGTTGCTGCTGTGTAAAACAAACAGCAGGGGGCAGCATTGAGCACAGATCAGAGGCAGAAGGGTTGTCTGAATAAAGTGTGTGAAATTGGACCATTTTCCTGTCCTACTAAGCATTCAAAATGTAACGAGTACTTTTGGGTGTCAAGTACTTTTTACATGATTTTCTTTAGGAATGTAGTGAAGTAAAAGTTGTCACAAATATAACATAGTAAAGTACAGATATCCCCCCCAAAAAACTACTTAAGTAGTACTTTAAAGTATTTTTACTGAAGTACTTTACACTAATGGCAATACATATCACATGACATAGGTAAAATCACACCGTAGACCACTCATCCTGTAGGTTTTATAGTCCAACCCTAATTTAAAAACACACCTAATTCTACTTATTAGCTGCTCAACAGGACCTTAACTAGCGGAATCAGATAACACTAAATTAGAGTTGGACTGAAAACCTACAGGACAGTAGATCTCCAGGAAGAGAGTTGGGCAGCCCTGCTATCGGCAATCATAGTACAACATAATCAGAGCTCTAATACAGGAGGGGACACACACACCATTTTGGAACCTTCAGATAGAAATATGCCATGTAGACCAAACATGACATGTAGATTAAGGAACTACGTCAGCTCTGTTTGTGACATTTCTATCTGACAACTGGCTGTGAACAGGGCCACTAATGTCGATGTGCGACTGTCCCTGTGAATCTACATGTAATAAAAGTAAAGTTGTGGCTACTGAACCTGTATGTCACATTATAGCTGACCCCTCGGTAGGTCACGGCATGGGTGGAGTTACAGAGGTCAGGGGTCAAGCAGCCCTGTGCAGACAGGATGTGAGCGGAACCGAAACGCCCACTGCTAGTACCACAGCGCTCTTGCGGGAGACACTCAGTGGTGGAATCGTTACTGCAGGACCTGGGGGAGAAAAAACAACACGGGAGAATCTCATTCGCATTTCCTTGATTCCTTAAAACCCATTGGATGAGAAGGTCAGAGAGGCGGGACCTTTTGAGAAGGAAGCAAGACGATGTGAGGAGACAAGAAATTGCAATTGAGATTCTCACCCAGGAGTGAGTGGACAGACCCAAAATGGGAAACTCTAAACAGAATCAATAGGAAGGCTCAACTCTGAGCCATTGAAGTTGAAAAGTAAAACGGTTAGGGTAGGGACGTCCCAAGGATAGCACTAACTGACCCCCCCCCAAAAAAAAATTTAAGAGGTAGAACCTTATGAGAGGAATCTTTAAAAGTCAAATTACTATGGAACGATGTTCTATATAAAGATCAAGCCTAGTCCTGACAAACTTTTTCAATGGAAAAAATCTCCAATGAGAATGCTTTTCAGTCCCGGACTGGGCATAATCGGACTGTGACCAGTCCGGGAAACTGCTCCCCAGTGTGTGTGTGTGTGTGGTGGTGGGGGGGGGAACACACCAACCTTCCTTTGTGCTGTAGTGGGCAGAAGTTACACAGCAGACTGGTACTAGGAATATGACTGCCCATGGCTGTCACAGTCAGGACTAGGAGGACACAGAGGCAGGCTGCTGGAGCCAGGGGTTGGAGAGCGTTCAACCTGGAACATACACAAAAACTCATTTTAAAAAGACATTTCTATAAAAAAAAAAATCAATATATTTCTAGTCAAAT
>NC_068437.1:54409638-54422138 GCF_023373465.1 Oncorhynchus keta | reverse complement strand
GGTAAGAGTGGAGGGGCGGCAGGTAGCCTAGTGGTTAGAGTGGAGGGGCGGCAGGTAGTCTAGTGGTTAGAGTGGAGGGCGGCAGGTAGCCTAGTGGTTAGAGTGGAGGGGCGGCAGGTAGTCTAGTGGTTAGAGTGGAGGGCGGCAGGTAGTCTAGTGGTTAGAGTGGAGGGGCGGCAGGTAGCCTAGTGGTTAGAGTGGAGGGCGGCAGGTAGTCTAGTGGTTAGAGTGGAGGGCGGCAGGTAGTCTAGTGGTTAGAGTGGAGGGGCGGCAGGTAGTCTAGTGGTTAGAGTGGAGGGGCGGCAGGTAGCATAGTGGTTAGAGTGGAGGGGCGGCAGGTAGTCTAGTGGTTAGAGTGGAGGGGCGGCAGGTAGCCTAGTGGTTAGAGTGGAGGGGCGGCAGGTAGTCTAGTGGTTAGAGTGGAGGGGCGGCAGGTAGCCTAGTGGTTAGAGTGGAGGGTCGGCAGGGTAGCCTAGTGGTAAGAGTGGAGGGCGGCAGGTAGCCTAGTGGTTAGAGTGGAGGGGCGGCAGGTAGTCTAGTGGTTAGAGTGGAGGGGCGGCAGGTAGTCTAGTGGTTAGAGTGGAGGGCGGCAGTTAGCCTAGTGGTTAGAGTGGAGGGGTGGCAGGTAGCCTAGTGGTTAGAATGGAGGGGCGGCTGGTAGCCTAGTGGTAAGAGTGGAGGGGCGGCAGGTAGCCTAGTGGTTAGAGTGGAGGGGCGGCAGGTAGTCTAGTGGTTAGAGTGGAGGGGCGGCAGGTAGTCTAGTGGTTAGAGTGGAGGGCGGCAGGTAGCCTAGTGGTTAGAGTGGAGGGCGGCAGGTAGTCTAGTGGTTAGAGTGGAGGGGCGGCAGGTAGTCTAGTGGTTAGAGTGGAGGGGCGGCAGGTAGTCTAGTGGTTAGAGTGGAGGGGCGGCAGGTAGCCTAGTGGTTAGAGTGGAGGGGCGGCAGGTAGTCTAGTGGTTAGAGTGGAGGGCGGCAGGTAGCCTAGTGGTTAGAGTGGAGGGTCGGCAGGGTAGCCTAGTGGTAAGAGTGGAGGGGCGGCAGGTAGCCTAGTGGTTAGAGTGGAGGGGTGGCAGGTAGCCTAGTGGTTAGAATGGAGGGGCGGCTGGTAGCCTAGTGGTAAGAGTGGAGGGGCGGCAGGTAGCCTAGTGGTTAGAGTGGAGGGGTGGCAGGTAGCCTAGTGGTAAGAGTGGAGGGGCGGCAGGTAGCCTAGTGGTTAGAGTGGAGGGGCGGCAGTTAGCCTAGTGGTTAGAGTGGAGGGGTGGCAGGTAGCCTAGTGGTTAGAATGGAGGGGCGGCTGGTAGCCTAGTGGTAGAGTGGAGGGCGGCAGGTAGCCTAGTGGTTAGAGTGGAGGGCGGCAGGTAGTCTAGTGGTTAGAGTGGAGGGGCGGCAGGTAGTCTAGTGGTTAGAGTGGAGGGGCGGCAGGTAGCCTAGTGGTTAGAGTGGAGGGGCGGCAGGTAGTCTAGTGGTTAGAGTGGAGGGGCGGCAGGTAGTCTAGTGGTTAGAGTGGAGGGGCGGCAGGTAGTCTAGTGGTTAGAGTGGAGGGGCGGCAGGTAGCCTAGTGGTTAGAGTGGAGGGGCGGCAGGTAGTCTAGTGGTTAGAGTGGAGGGGTGGCAGGTAGCCTAGTGGTTAGAGTGGAGGGTCGGCAGGGTAGCCTAGTGGTAAGAGTGGAGGGGCGGCAGGTAGCCTAGTGGTTAGAGTGGAGGGGCGGCAGGTAGTCTAGTGGTTAGAGTGGAGGGGCGGCAGGTAGTCTAGTGGTTAGAGTGGAGGGGCGGCAGGTAGCCTAGTGGTTAGAGTGGAGGGGTGGCAGGTAGCCTAGTGGTTAGAATGGAGGGGCGGCTGGTAGCCTAGTGGTTAGAGTGGAGGGGCGGCAGGTAGCCTAGTGGTTAGAGTGGAAGGGGGCAGGGTAGCCTAGTGGTTAGAGGGAGAGTGGAGGGCGGCAGGTAGCCTAGTGGTTAGAGTGGAGGGGTGGCAGGTAGCCTAGTGGTTAGAGTGGAGGGGCGGCAGGGTAGCCTAGTGGTAAGAGTGGAGGGGCGGCAGATAGCCTAGTGGTTAGAGTGGAGGGGCGGCAGGTAGCCTAGTGGTTAGAGTGGAGGGGTGGCAGGTAGCCTAGTGGTTAGAGGGGAGGGGCGGCAGGTAGCCTAGTGGTTAGAGTGGAGGGGCGGCAGGTAGTCTAGTGGTTAGAGTGGAGGGGCGGCAGGTAGCCTAGTGGTTAGAGTGGAGGGGTGGCAGGTAGCCTAGTGGTTAGAGTGGAGGGGCGGCAGGTAGCCTAGTGGTTAGAGTGGAGGGGCGGCAGGTAGCCTAGTGGTTAGAGTGTAGAGGTGGCAGGTAGCCTAGTGGTTAGAGTGGAGGGGCGGCAGGTAGCCTAGTGGTTAGAGTGGAGGGGCGACAGGTAGCCTAGTGGTTAGAGCGGAGGGGCGGCAAGTTGGTGTTGGAGTGTTGGACTAGTAACTGGAAGATTGCAAGATTGAATTGCCGAACTGACAAGGTAAAAATCTGTCGTTCTGCCCCTGATCAAGGCAGTTAACCCACTGTTCCTAGGCCGTCATTGAAAATAAGATTTTGCTCTTAACTGACTTGCCTAGTAAAATAAAAATGAATATTGAATAGAGTAAGCTATTCTGGGGAAGCTATACTTTAACAGAAAGACTCAAAATCAAATCAAATCAAATCAAGTTTTATTTATTTGTCACATACACATGGTTAGCAGATGTTAATGCGAGTGTAGCGAAATGCTTGTGCTTCTAGTTCCGACAATGCAATGATAACCAACAAGTAATCTAACTAACAATTCCAAAACTACTGTCTTATACACAGTGTAAGGGGATAAGGAATATGTACATAAGGATATATGAATGAGTGATGGTACAGAGCAGCATACAGTAGATGGTATCGAGTACAGTATATACATATGAGATGAGTATGTAGACAAAGTAAACAAAGTGGCATAGTTAAAGTGGCTAGTGATACATGTATTACATAAGGATGCAGTCGATGATGTAGAGTACAGTATATACGTATGCATATGAGATGAATAATGTAGGTTAAGTAACATTATATAAGGTAGCATTGTTTAAAGTGGCTAGTGATATATTTACATCATTTCCCATCAATTCCCATTATTAAAGTGGCTGGAGTTGGGTCAGTGTCAATGACAGTGTGTTGGCAGCAGCCACTCAATGTTAGTGGTGGCTGTTTAACAGTCTGATGGCCTTGAGATAGAAGCTGTTTTTCAGTCTCTCGGTCCCAGCTTTGATGCACCTGTACTGACCTGGCCTTCTGGATGATAGCGGGGTGAACAGGCAGTGGTTCGGGTGGTTGGTCCTTGATGATCTTTATGGCCTTCCTGTAACATCGGGTGGTGTAGGTGTCCTGGAGGGCAGGTAGTTTGCCCCCGGTGATGCGTTGTGCAGACCTCACTACCCTCTGGAGAGCCTTACGGTTGAGGGCGGAGCAGTTGCCGTACCAGGCGGTGATACAGCCCGCCAGGATGCTCTCAATTGTGCATCTGTAGAAGTTTGTGAGTGATTTTGGTGACAAGCCAAATTTCTTCAGCCTCCTGAGGTTGAAGAGGCGCTGCCTTCTTCACGACGCTGTCAGTGTGAGTGGACCAATTCAGTTTGTCTGTGATGTGTATGCCGAGGAACTTAAAACTTGCTACCCTCTCCACTACTGTTCCATCGATGTGGATAGGGGGGTGTTCCCTCTGCTGTTTCCTGAAGTCCACAATCATCTCCTTAGTTTTGTTGACGTTGAGTGTGAGGTTATTTTCCTGACACCACACTCCGAGGGCCCTCACCTCCTCCCTGTAGGCCGTCTCGTCGTTGTTGGTAATCAAGCCTACCACTGCTGTGTCGTCCGCAAACTTGATGATTGAGTTGGAGGCGTGCGTGGCCACGCAGTCGTGGGTGAACAGGGAGTACAGGAGAGGGCTCAGAACGCACCCTTGTGGGGCCCCCGTGTTGAGGATCAGCGGGGAGGAGATGTTGTTGCCTACCCTCACCACCTGGGGGCGGCCCGTCAGGAAGTCCAGTACCCAGTTGCACAGGGCGGTGTCGAGACCCAGGGTCTCGAGCTTGATGACGAGCTTGGAGGGTACTATGGTGTTGAATGCCGAGCTGTAGTCGATGAACAGCATTCTCACATAGGTATTCCTCTTGTCCAGGTGGGTTAGGGCAGTGTGCAGTGTGGTTGAGATTGCATCGTCTGTGGACCGATTTGGGCGGTAAGCAAATTGGAGTGGGTCTAGGGTGTCAGGTAGGGTGGAGGTGATATGGTCCTTGACTAGTCTCTCAAAGCACTTCATGATGACGGAAGTGAGTGCTACGGGGCGGTAGTCGTTTAGCTCAGTTACCTTAGCTTTCTTGGGAACAGGAACAATGGTGGCCCTCTTGAAGCATGTGGGAACAGCAGACTGGTATAGGGATTGATTGAATATGTCCGTACTCACAAATATGTTTTCTGTTAAAGTATTCATGCAAATAGCCTACATAATGGGCAGCTGTAGTAAGTAGTCTTCTCTACGTCTACCACCAATTTAGGCAGATTTGTCCACATTTGTTCACTATTGTTATGTTTATTTCATTCCACTAGAGGGCCTGGTTGCACCCCAAAGAGAGAGATAAGCTTTCCTCATGAACCAAAAGTGACTCGACTGTAAATATCACATTTGACGTCCATTACGCGCGACCGTGAAGACGAGCTCTTTTTGTCGAGGAGAGCGCGCATTCGAGCACTTTGTTTATTATCGGCGGGGAGCTATGATTAGAATTAGCACATCCGGGGAACCGATCCAGAAACGCTTCTATCTTTTGACTTGATGATTGACACCGTCGTCTACGGCGCATACCTTCATACCTTCGCCCTGACAGGTAGTCGACTGTGCTGTGACAATGTCGGAGGTCTGACGGTAAGACTCTCACATAAATAACGATATACATTTCACACAATTATGTTTCTTAAACAGTTTTTAACGTTTTTTAAGGAGTTTTTTTTTTTTTTACTATTTGAGGCACTAAACTTGAGGCATAAATATTATTTTCCTGAAATATTATTTTTGGCGGTCAGAAATACGATCTGTGCCTGCTTTTATCTTGACTGTAAAAGTATAACAAACGTATGATTGTGTTATTGTTAAATATAGATCAGGCTGATCCAAATGTCCCTCTCTGTGGTCAGTTAAAACATGTAAATAGTGGTGTCTTCAAAATAATGGTTTTGAACTTTATTCTAGCCTACAGTCTCAAAGAACAGCAGTCTCAAAGAACAGCAGTCTGAAATGGGCTCTGGTAAAATGTCCTGTTAACTTTTTTGAAAAGTCTGTCAATTATTAGACTAACTGAAATTATGGTTTAGTAATATTGTCCGTTTCTGCTGCAGAAGTAGGCTACAGACAAAAAAAAAACGGGTTAGGGTTAGGGTTAGGGGGGAAATACTTAGGTGTAGAGTGTATCTGTGTCAAACAATTGTGAAGACAACTGAAACACAGTACAGCAAGTGTGTCACGACATGTTATACTACTAGCTCTGTAGTCTTTACAAAAAAAATATTGCAGTTAAAAATATTGCAGTTTTGAAACTGCAGTAAAGTGCAGTAACTGCCTGTGGTATTTTGGACTCAGAATAACCGCACTGTACTGCAGTAAAACACTGCAAAATTACTGTAGTAAATAAAACAAAATAGTGTTATTTTTGATGCAGCGCACTGAATTTATACTTCATTGTACTGCAGTTATACTTCATTGTACTGCAGTTATACTTCATTGTACTGCATTTATACTTCATTGTACTGCATTTATACTTCATTGTACTGCAGTTATACTTCATTGTACTGAAGTTATATTTAATTGTACTGCAGTTATACTTCATTGTACTGCATTTATAATTCATTGTACTGCAGTTATACTTCATTGTACTGAAGTTATACTTCATTGTACTGAAGTTATATTTCATTGTACTGCAGTTATACTTCATTGTACTGCATTTATACTTCATTGTACTGCAGTTATACTTCATTGTACTGCAGTTATACTTCATTGTACTGAAGTTATATTTCATTGTACTGCAGTTATATTTCATTGTACTGCAGTTGTACTGCACTCTGATTGCCATCTTTGTTGTTTTGTTCAGCTATTTGGCAAATGTCATACTACATATTTGGATTGTCAGTATTTCCCCTCTTTGATGACACCATGACTTCAACATGCCACAGAGTCCACTGAGCTGTGGTATCTGATTTGGATTAGTTTTGTATTTAGGGTTTACCCACCTATTGTTTTATTTTTTTACCACAACATCCCAGAGTTCCACATGCCATGGCCTGAACTGAGTACACTGATTGGTCATTGAGTTGTGAAGTCTGACAGACAGACAGACAGACAGGAAGGAGTTGCATGTCTTTACTTTAGTACCCAATGAATCCTTCTGATTATGGATTATGACTCACAGAGACAAGAAGACAACTTTTTCCCAGCGTGCCTCATGGAACGATACCAGGAAGACTTGGCTGGTCTGGACCCTGTCTTTCTAGAGGAGGAGGAATGGGATCTGTACAACTCCCTCTCGGCTCTGTCCCTGCCCAGTCCCCAACCCCACTCCCCTCTCTGGTCCCAGGGCGGAGGTAATGAGAGCTCCGATGACCCTACCACCCCGGGGGTGGGTGGAGGGGTCCCCAGCCCAGATTCCTACCTGAGACCCAGGTATGTTGAATGGTTTTAATATCCTCCTGCCATGGACAAGGCCAGCAGGTTGCCCTAGTGGTTAGGGGCGTTGGGCCAGTAACCGAAAGGCCACTTGTTGAAATCCCAGAGCCCCTTAGGTGAAAAATCTGTAGATGTGCCCTTGAGCAAACCACTTAACCATAATTGCTCTATAATCACTGATCCCTGGCTCTGACATCATTCTCAGTGGGATATGCAAATAAAACACACATTTCCAATTCGTACATGTGTGAAAAAAGGACAAATGTAAGCATCTAATTATTATATGAAAATTAGCTGTGTTAACTGTATCTGGTAACATTCATCAACTTTTCTGATTTATATTTGTTTTGTACTGTATATAATCCCTGTCAAATAAACTTCATGAAATAAATCATAAAACACTTTTTTTTTATTTTTCTTGAACATATTCAGGACGCAGGAGACAGAGGTCCTCCTGAGAGGAGCAGCCCTCCTGCCTCCTCCAGTACCCCCTCGGAGGAGAACCTCCAGGGCTGCTCTGCTGACTAATGCTCAGAAGAGGTTCTCCTGTGATCTGACTGTACCCGCTATCAGACTGAACCGCTTTAATACAGCCACATATAGTCATGTGAGTATCACTGTGTTGGCCCTAGGTTTTCTAACCTCAAGAGGGTCTTTAAATAAAAGTTAAATGTAAAAAAAAAACTTGCGTTCTGGGCGATTGGGGATTTAGTTCACTGGAAACAAAGATATCTATGTTGAGATGGAGGAAAGATGTTAAAGGCCCAATGCAGCCATTTAAAATGAAAATATCTCAATATCAAATCATTTCTGGGTAACAATTAAGTACCTTTACTGTGATTATTTTCAATTAAAACAATTTTTTTATTTTATTTTAAAAAAGGAAACCAAAAAAGTTTCTTAGCCAAAAAAGAGCAATTTCTCAAGCAAGAATTTTGCTAGGACTGTCTGGGAGTGGTCTGAGTAGGAAGGGGAACATTGAAAACGATCTGTTATTGGCAGAAAGGTTTGGAACTATCTCTCTTATTGGTCGATTAAAACTCCATCCATCCAAACAGGCTGAAATTTCAGGCATTCTTTTCACACAGCTCCTACACTAAAAAAGCACAATTCACAATTTCACAGAATTATTCCAAACTCAATAATTTAGAAATAAATATAAAACACGGGGAAAATCACATTTTATGACTACTTTGGACCTTTAACAGTAAGTGTTATTTTGAGTTAAATGCGGTTTAAATTTTTTATTTTTTTGTCGTGGGTTCGATTCCTGTTGGGGGTCACAATACTAAAAATGTATGCCCTCACTGTATACTGTAAGTCGCTTTGGATAAATGCTTTGAATAAAAGCTTCTACTGAGTTGAATATACAGTATTGTATATTTTTAGCTGGATACCTGGAGCATCAAACTGATAGACACTCCACAAGGAAGCACCAAACAACTGGCTTCTCTCTGCATGTTGACGTCCAAGTAAGAAACAGCACATCCCGTTCAGATGTTTGAATATCAATCCAATGAACTGAGTCGTTTTCTTTTTTTTTGTAACATTCAAGATGAGACGCGAACCATGGAAAACGTCTTTGCGTTTGCCACTCTTTCAAAGTTTCTCCTTTTGTGAAACGCAGAAATGCTACCATAGCCGTTGCACTTTCATAAAAATAAAAGAAGAAAACGTTCCTTAAAGGTCTCTCTCCGTCTCTCTCCGTCTCTCTCCGTCAGACTGTTGTCTAGGTACCCCCACACTGACCAGGTGTCTAACTCAGGGGTGGTGTGGGGGCGTGTGTCACCTATCCACCCTTCCTTACTGCAGGAGGCTGAGATCACCGTCAATGTGTCAACTCCCTGGGTCCTTCACCAATTACCCATTCCCACCATGTGTAAGTAAGACACACAGCTAACACATATGTATACCGCTGTAACGTGTGGTAGCTAAGCTACAATTATATTGCCGCGTAATTATGGCAACTTAATTGCTGTTCACGTTTAAGTGTATCGGCAATCAAAATTGTCTAAAAGGATATGTGAGATGTAATGGTTTATCCCAGACGTATTGCTGTATTTTTCATCGTGTGTTACGTTAAAGTGTCTTTAGAAAAAGGGAGATAGGTTTGAATATGCTTCTACACCTGCATTGCTTGCCGTTTGGTGTTTCTGGCTGGGTTTCTGTACAGCACTTTGAGATATCAGCTGATGTAAAAAGGGCTTTATAAATACATTTGATTTGATTTTAATTTGACATACATACATACATACATACATACATACATACATACATACATACATACATACATACATACATACATACATTTTTTGGGGACTGTGACTAGAGTTGTTGTTGACCTTGACCACCTTGTTGGCCTTGACCACCTTGTTGACCTTGACCACCTTGTTGACCTTGACCACCTTGTTGACCTTGACCCCTTGTTGACCTTGACCACCTTGTTGGCCTTGACCCCTTGTTGACCTTGACCACCTTGTTGACCTTGACCACCTTGTTGGCCTTGACCACCTTGTTGACCTTGACCCCTTGTTGACCTTGACCACCTTGTTGACCTTGACCACCTTGTTGACCTTGACCACCTTGTTGGCCTTGACCACCTTGTTGGCCTTGACCCCTTGTTGACCCTGACCACCTTGTTGACCTTGACCACCTTGTTGGCCTTGACCCCTTGTTGACCTTGACCACCTTGTTGGCCTTGACCACCTTGTTGGCCTTGACCACCTTGTTGACCTTGACCACCTTGTTGACCTTGACCACCTTGTTCTTTCTCCTCCAGTGAACAAGACAGTCCAGACCCTGATAGATGAGATCTTGCTGCTTCTGGAACAGACTAACCCAAGAGACAGTGGATACTACCTCCTGAAGTTGTGTGATTCTGAAGAGTACCTCAGGAAGTAAGTATACCGCTCCGCAAACCGAACTCCAACCCAATCACCATTCCTTAGCCTCCCGGCGTCATTCCCCTTCACGGCTGGTTATACAGCTGGTCTATCGACACGTCTGTAGACTGTTGCCGCCGTGACATCGTGAACATTCTGTTGTCGCCGTGACATCGTGAACATTCTGTTGTCGCCGTGACATCGTGAACATTCTGTTGTCGCCGTGACATCGTGAACATTCTGTTGTCGCCGTGACATCGTGAACATTCTGTTGTCGCCGTGACATCGTGAACATTCTGTTGTCGCCGTGACATCGTGAACAAAAAAAAATAAAAACAGTGCATTCTGCTGGAGAATCGTATACGTTTTTTTGTCAGTCAGGTAACCATGACAACGGAGACAGATCTGTCCCGTCTATAGACGTTCCACCGGAGTATAACCAGCGGCATTTGTAGCGTTCTAATTGTCTCGATATTGTAATTTATAAACCAGCCTTTACCCTCTCTAGCCCTCAGGCAACTCTACCCTCCTGGCCTTGACCTATTTCCAAGTGAGAGGACAAGCCCTCTTTGTTTGGTATCTCTCCCTGCACAATAACGCTTCAGCTGATATTCTTCCTGTTTGCTGTTACTTCCTGTGTGATATTCTTCCTGTCTGCTGTTACTGTGTAATATTCTTCCTGTCTGCTGTTACTGTGTGATAGTCTTCCTGTCTGCTGTTACTGTGTGATATTCTTCATGTCTGCTGTTACTTCCTGTGTGATATTCTTCCTGTCTGCTGTTACTTCCTGTGTGATATTCTTCCTGTCTGCTGTTACTGTGTGATATTCTTCCTGTCTGCTGTTACTGTGTGATAGTCTTCATGTCTGCTGTTACTGTGTGATAGTCTTCCTGTCTGCTGTTACTGTGTGATAGTCTTCCTGTCTGCTGTTACTGTGTGATAGTCTTCCTGTCTGCTGTTACTGTGTGATATTCTTCCTGTCTGCTGTTACTGTGTGATATTCTTCATGTCTGCTGTTACTTCCTGTGTGATATTCTTCCTGTCTGCTGTTACTTCCTGTGTGATATTCTTCCTGTCTGCTGTTACTTCCTGTGTGATATTCTTCATGTCTGCTGTTACTGTGTGATAGTCTTCATGTCTGCTGTTACTGTGTGATATTCTTCCTGTCTGCTGTTACTGTGTGATAGTCTTCATGTCTGCTGTTACTGTGTGATAGTCTTCCTGTCTGCTGTTACTGTGTGATAGTCTTCCTGTCTGCTGTTACTGTGTGATATTCTTCCTGTCTGCTGTTACTGTGTGATAGTCTTCATGTCTGCTGTTACTGTGTGATAGTCTTCATGTCTGCTGTTACTGTGTGATATTCTTCCTGTCTGCTGTTACTGTGTGATATTCTTCATGTCTGCTGTTACTTCCTGTGTGATATTCTTCCTGTCTGCTGTTACTTCCTGTGTGATATTCTTCATGTCTGCTTCATTGTGTTCAATGGTGTTATTTGCCCCCTAGTGGCGCTTTCTGGTACTTAGAAAGTCAACGCAAACGGGAAGTTCAGAATTTGTTTTGCAGCATAGAAGCAGCTACAAACAACGCTACAGTGCAGGTCTTCCAATGTAGTTATTTCTTGTCACGCTTCAGCCTTGGAAAAATATTTGTTTGTAAGTTTGATTCAAGCATTTAGCTAATGATGATAATCTTGTTATTGATAGAGTTTCTTACATATCAATGTTGGTTGCATTTACTCACAAATTGCAATGCCTTTTGTGTATGTCGTTAGCTGTATTACTTTGCTCATGCGTCATGCAAACGAATGGTAAAATATACAATACTGTAGTTTTGTTACTGTTTTAGTGTAATATGCTTTGTTATTCTACATAGATGGTTATACATTATTAGAGTAATGAAAGGAGCAATCACCATATGGTTAACAATTAGCTATATGGTTTGGCATCATGCCAGATGCATGGTACCTTAGCGCGTGCTTTGTATTTATGCAACTTCAAATGTTTAATGTACAGCTACAGTATGTCGGTGTGAATTGAACACTAAAGTATATTCTTTTCTGTATTTTGCAGTTTCACAACATAAACGTTTCAATATATTCATTCAAGAAAAGTCACGCCTTGGGAGTTTTATTGAAGACTTAGTTGTTAGCTATCTGTCTAGTTTTGCATGGGAACGCAACTCAAGGGCAGAATAGTGAAAAAACAAATATTTTTCCAAGGCTGAAGCGTGACTTCATGTCTGCTGTTACTGTGTGATATTCTTCCTGTCTGCTGTTACTGTGTGATAGTCTTCATGTCTGCTGTTACTGTGTGATAGTCTTCCTGTCTGCTGTTACTGTGTGATATTCTTCCTGTCTGCTGTTACTGTGTCATAGTCTTCCTGTCTGCTGTTACTGTGTGATAGTCTTCCTGTCTGCTGTTACTGTGTGATAGTCTTCCTGTCTGCTGTTACTGTGTGATAGTCTTCCTGTCTGATGTTACTGTGTGATAGTCTTCCTGTCTGCTGTTACTGTGTGATAGTCTTCCTGTCTGCTGTTACTGTGTGATAGTCTTCTTGTCTGCTGTTACTGTGTGATAGTCTTCCTGTCTGCTGTTACTGTGTGATAGTCTTCCTGTCTGCTGTTACTGTGTGATAGTCTTCCTGTCTGCTGTTACTGTGTGATAGTCTTCCTGTCTGCTGTTACTGTGTGATAGTCTTGCTGTCTGCTGTTACTTCCTGTGTGATATTCTTCATGTCTGCTGTTACTGTGTGATAGTCTTCATGTCTGCTGTTACTGTGTGATAGTCTTCCTGTCTGCTGTTACTGTGTAATATTCTTCCTGTCTGCTGTTACTGTGTAATATTCTTCATGTCTGCTGTTACTGTGTCTTCCTGTACGTTTCCTGTTCTTTACCTTGTTGTATTCCTCAGTGAGGAGATGCTGG
>NC_068437.1:54357138-54404638 GCF_023373465.1 Oncorhynchus keta | reverse complement strand
GGTGGACATTTTCATTTGTGCCTGAAGTCAAAATGAAAGAAAAGTTACCTTGAAAATTCATCAGGCTATGGTGTAAAATAGGCTTGTTAAAGTAGTGTCACGCCTTGGTCTTAGTATTTTGTGTTTTCTTTAATTATTTTGTTCAGGCCAGGGTGTGACATGGGGTTATTGTATTGTCGTATTGGGGTTTTTGTAGGCATTGGGATTGTGGTTGATTGGGGGTGTGTCTAGTATAGGCTTGGCTGCCTGAGGCGGTTCTCAATCAGAGTCAGGTGATTCTTGTTGTCTCTGATTGGGAACCGTATTTAGGTAGCCTGGGTTTCACTGTATTTCGTGGGTGATTGTTCCTCTCTCTGTGTAGTTTCACCAGATAGGCTGTAATTAGGTTTCACGTTCCGTTTGTTGTTTTTGTATTTATTTAGTTATTTCATGTATCGCTCTTCCTTCATTAAAGACATGAGTAACCACGACGCTGCATTTCGGTCCGACTCTCTTTCTACAAACGAAGAACGCCGTTACAAGTAGCTTCTTTATTTTATTAACTTATTGTTCCTGCCTTCTTTGGTGACCTTATCAATGCACAAGCACTTTTTTCCCAATTCCTATTGATAAAGTAAAATATGTTTTACTGTATATGAAGTTTGAAATGCATTTTGTCATGTGATGGTTGTTTTAACATGGTTCTCTTTTTTTTTTACACACACACACAAAAAAAGATTAATAAAATATTTAATCAGTCGTCTTCGTTAAAGCTGCAATATGAAATGTGAGTTATAGATCTGTCATTTACATAGAAATGTGAGTTATAGATCTGTCATTTACATTGAAATGTGAATTATAGATCTGTCATTTACATTGAAATCAAGTCTAAGAAGCGGTAGATCTGTTCTATGTTTGCTGTTTCTATGCTTCCTATTCTTACATTTCTTTTTTTCTGCGTCTTTTACATTCGGTTTTCTACAACAGCTTCAAACAGCTGAAAATACAATATTTTGGGTTATGGAAATTATATTTCAGAGCCGTTTAGATGGTACAATTAGTCTCTACGCTGTACTTGCTTGTATTTAGGCAAACTGTTAGAATTTTAAGAACCAGGAAATGGCGGAGCGATTTCTGCATTGTGCAGCTTTAAATGAAAGGGGATGATGACGCAATCTTTGCACATAGTAGTTCAGGACTCTGGTCTAGTTACAGGGATACACAAATAGGCTAACTGTGCAATCAAATATCCCAGTACAGCCCTATAGTAAATGCATAAGTTACAGCTTTAAATGTCCTCAACTTTTCTTTTGGCATCACAGTGGCATTCACATCATGCACCTGTTTCCTAATGTATGTCTATTGTATTCTATTTTCTGTCTCCAAAGTGTGGCAGTAATCTTAACCTGCTATTGGATGAGGTCCGTACCATCATCAACCTGCTGTGTGGGATCTCTACTAGAGAGCTGGAGGAGGCTATCGGCAAGCTACGGAGGATTAAACCTGTAGCACTGGTACAAAATCTGCATATAATGTATAGCACTAATTACAGTAATGTAATTACTGTTGATTCCTAAAGCACTGGTACAAAATCTGGATTTAATGTATAGCACTAAATACAGTAATATAAATACGGTTGATTCCTAAAGCACTGATACTAAATCTGGATTTAATGTATA
Organism: Oncorhynchus keta; assembly: GCF_023373465.1. Classification (NCBI taxonomy): domain Eukaryota; kingdom Metazoa; phylum Chordata; class Actinopteri; order Salmoniformes; family Salmonidae; genus Oncorhynchus; species Oncorhynchus keta. The sequence continues at coordinate 54,402,980 of NC_068437.1, read as the reverse complement.
GCACTAAATACAGTAATATAAATACTGTTGATTCCTAAAGCACTGATACTAAATCTGGATTCAATGTATAGCACTAAATACAGTAATATAAATACGGTTGATTCCTAAAGCACTGATACTAAATCTGGATTTAACTTATAGCACTAAATACAGTAATATAAATACTGTTGATTCCTAAAGCACTGATACTAAATCTGGATTCAATGTATAGCACTAAATACAGTAATATAAATACTGTTGATTCCTAAAGCACTGATACTAAATCTGGATTCAATGTTTAGCACTAAATACAGTAATATAAATACTGTTGATTCCTAAAGCACTGATACTAAATCTGGATTTAATGTATAGCACTAAATACAGTAATATAAATACAGTTGATTCCTAAATCACGGGCTGCACATGTTCAAATTATACCACATTCACAGAAAAATTCTTTACTCTGACGGTTTCATCGTGAAAAATGCAAAGTCATGTTTCCTTGTTTGTTGTTCTCCTCCAGGACCATTTGGAAATGTACGAGTGTGAGACCTGTAAGTCCCATTATTAAGGAAGTCTATGAGATACGCTTGAGCTCAAACCAAGCATGCTGTTAAACAGAGGTTTAAGGTTAACCTACGTCTGAGAACATGCAGTGAGAGTGCTTGGCTGCAAACACTTGAATGGTTCCATGTGTAGACTATTGTAGTTTATTTAACAAACCAGATTTCCATATGTGACTGATTTTGGATGAACCCTCTGATGTTCTTGTATGTCTGTTGTTCTGTAACTAGCCTGTTGTTCTATAGCTGTAGTCTGTTGTTCTATACCTGTAGTCTGGTGTTCTATACCTGTAGTCTGGTGTTCTATACCTGTAGTCTGGTGTTCTATACCTGTAGTCTGGTGTTCTATAACTGTAGTCTGTTGTTCTGTAACTAGTCTGTTGTTCTATACCTGTAGTCTGGTGTTCTATACCTGTAGTCTGGTGTTCTATAACTGTAGTCTGTTGTTAGTCTGTTGTTCTGTAGTCTGGTGTTCTATAACTGTAGTCTGGTGTTCTATACCTGTAGTCTGTTGTTCTATACCTGTAGTCTGGTGTTCTATACCTGTAGTCTGGTGTTCTATACCTGTAGTCTGGTGTTCTATACCTGTAGTCTGGTGTTCTATAACTGTAGTCTGTTGTTCTGTAACTAGTCTGTTGTTCTATACCTGTAGTCTGGTGTTCTATACCTGTAGTCTGGTGTTCTATAACTGTAGTCTGTTGTTAGTCTGTTGTTCTGTAGTCTGGTGTTCTATAACTGTAGTCTGGTGTTCTATAATATAATATATAATAATATATGCCATTTAGCTGACGCTTTTATCCAAAGCGACTTACAGTCATGTGTGCATACATTCTACGTATGGGTGGTCCCGGGAATCGAACCCACTACCCTGGCGTTACAAGCGCCATGCTCTACCAACTGAGCCACAGAAGGACCAGACTATACCTTTAGTCTGTTGTTCTATACCTGTAGTCTGTTGTTCTATACCTGTAGTCTGGTGTTCTATACCTGTAGTCTGTTGTTCTATACCTGTAGTCTGTTGTTCTATAACTGTAGTCTGTTGTTAGTCTGTTGTTCTATACCTGTAGTCTGGTGTTCTATAACTGTAGTCTGTTGTTCTATACCTGTAGTCTGTTGTTCTATAACTGTAGTCTGTTGTTAGTCTGTTGTTCTATACCTGTAGTCTGGTGTTCTATAACTGTAGTCTGATGTTCTATAACTGTAGTCTGGTGTTCTATAACTGTAGTCTGGTGTTCTATAACTGTAGTCAGTTGTTCTATACATGTAGTCTGGTGTTCTATACCTGTAGTCTGGTGTTCTATACCTGTCGTCTGGTGTTCTATAACTAGTCTGTTGTTCTATAACTAGTATGTTGTTCTATAACTGTAGTCTGGTGTTCTATACCTGTAGTCTGGTGTTCTATACCTGTAGTCTGGTGTTCTATACCTGCAGTCTGGTGTTCTATAACTAGTCTGTTGTTCTATAACTAGTATGTTGTTCTATAACTGTAGTCTGGTGTTCTATACCTGTAGTCTGGTGTTCTATACCTGTAGTCTGGTGTTCTATACCTGTAGTCTGGTGTTCTATACCTGCAGTCTGGTGTTCTATAACTAGTCTGTTGTTCTATAACTAGTATGTTGTTCTATAACTGTAGTCTGGTGTTCTATACCTGTAGTCTGGTGTTCTATAACAAGTCTGGTGTTCTATAACTAGTCTGGTGTTCTATAACTGTAGTCTGGTGTTCTATAACTAGTCTGGTGTTCTATAACTGTAGTCTGGTGTTCTATACCTGTAGTCTGGTGTTCTGTACCTGTAGTCTGGTGTTCTATACCTGTAGTCTGGTGTTCTATACATGTAGTCTGGTGTTCTATACCTGTAGTCTGGTGTTCTATACCTGCAGTCTGGTGTTCTATAACTAGTCTGTTGTTCTATAACTAGTATGTTGTTCTATAACTGTAGTCTGGTGTTCTATACCTGTAGTCTGGTGTTCTATAACTAGTCTGGTGTTCTATAACTAGTCTGGTGTTCTATACCTGTAGTCTGGTGTTCTATACCTGTAGTCTGGTGTTCTATACCTGCAGTCTGGTGTTCTATAACTAGTCTGTTGTTCTATAACTAGTCTGTTGTTCTATACATGTAGTCTGGTGTTCTATAACTGTAGTCTGGTGTTCTATTCCTGTAGTCTGGTGTTCTATACCTGTAGTCTGTAGTCTGGTGTTCTATTCCTGTAGTCTGGTGTTCTATAACTGTAGTCTGGTGGTCTATAACTGTAGTCTTGTGTTCTATAACTAGTCTGGTGTTCTATACCTGTAGTCTGGTGTTCTATAACTGTAGTCCGGTGGTCTATAACTGTAGTCTGGTGTTCTATAACTGTAGTCTGGTGTTCTATAACTAGTCTGGTGTTCTATAACTAGTCTGGTGTTCTATAACTGTAGTCTGGTGTTCTATTACTGTGTTCTGGTGTTCTATTACTGTGTTCTGGTGTTCTATACCTGTAGTCTGGTGTTCTATACCTGTAGTCTGGTGTTCTATAACTGTAGTCTGTTGTTCTATACATGTAGTCTGTTCTATGTCTGTTGTTCTACAACTGTAGTCTGTTCTATGTCTGTTGTTCTATATATATAGTCTGTTGTTCTATAACTGTAGTCTGTTGTTCTATAGCGATGATGATGCTCCACCAGGCCCTGGGCAAACTGCTGCACGTTTTCTTTGACAACTTCAGCTCAGACTTCAGGGGCCAGGACGTGTACCACAACCCTCCTGTCTGTGACGTAGAACACAGCTCTGACATCCTCCAGCTCAACGTTGCAGCGCTCTACAGGCTACAACCCAACTGGTTAAACAGGTATTACACTAGAGAGAGAGAGAGAGAGAGAGAGAGAGAGAGAGAGAGAGAGAGAGAGAGAGAGAGAGAGAGAGAGAGAGAGAGAGAGAGAGAGAGAGAGAGAGAGAGAGAGAGAGAGAGAGAGAGAGAGAGAGAGAGAGAGAGAGAGAGAGAGAGAGAGAGAGAGAGAGAGAGAGAGAGAGAGAGAGAGAGAGAGAGAGAGAGAGAGAGAGAGAGAGAGAGAGAGAGAGAGAGAGAGAGAGAGAGAGAGAGAGAGAGAGAGAGAGAGAGAGAGAGAGAGAGAGAGAGAGAGAGAGAGAGAGAGAGAGAGAGAGAGAGAGAGAGAGACAGACAGACAGACAGACAGACAGACAGAGACACAGAGACACAGAGACACAGAGACACAGAGACACAGAGACACAGAGAGACAGAGAGACAGAGAGAGAGAGCGCTCAACCTATTGTAACAGAACATTGACTGTTTACACAGACCTTTTTACAGCTCTGGAAAATCGGTGGATTCAACTAAAGTAGTCAAAACAGGCACATATCACAGTCATTGAAAGTGAAATCTTTCTCAAATAGTGCGCTAGTCAAAGTGAAAGAAAAACAAAGACGACATTTCAGTGCTAGTACCTTTTTTGTTTTTTTTTAGTGCAGGAGGATGTAATCTGACTGGGTGTTCTGTTCCGTAAGGGTTTTGTCAAACACCACAATACAACAATGGGTAGAGGAAGTGCAGTGAGGTCTAATGCATTTATTTTGGTCCTCCTCTTGTCTGTCGTTACCAGTTTTAATTACTTCTCCATTTCCTGTTCGCTGACCTATGGAGGGAAAGATATCTGCGAGACGGGCGTCTCCGAGAACATCAGCACAGCCTTGTCGCTTGGCAACAAGATTCAGTGTCACCGCATGTAAGGGTCTCTTCAACCAATGGGACTCAGTTATTCACATGTTATTCTGGATCCAACTTCACTTCCACTAAAATCAAGTCTCATTTCCTGCCGGGAATTTTCTTCCAGTTTTAGTCAATTTCACCCTTTTTTGAATTATGTAATTTCCCCCCCCGTTTAGAATATAGAATATGAATGGATTCGTATATACTGTGTATATATATCTGTGTGTTTTCAGGATGGTGTTCCCGAAACAGATCAAACAGCTACCTTATGAGTCCATGTTGACGATACGTCTCCAAGGGACGAAACAGGGCAAGTCTCCTGAACTGTTACGCTGGGCCGTCCTGCCTCTATACAGTAACAGGTAGGCACTGTTCACCACATACAACGCTCTATCTGTAATATCTGGTTCATCTATAACACACTGGTCCATCTATAATATCACTGGTCTATCTATAATATCACTGGTCCATCTATAATATCACTGGTCTATCTATAATATCACTGGTCTATCTATAATATCACTGGTCCATCTATAATATCACTGGTCCATCTATAATATCACTGGTCTATCTATAATATCACTGGTCCATCTATAATATCACTGGTCCATCTATAATATCACTGGTCCATCTATAACATCACTGGTCCATCTATAATATCACTGGTCCATCTATAATATCACTGGTCTATCTATAACATCACTGGTCCATCTATAACACACTGGTCTATCTATATATGTGATCCTTCTGTAGCTCAGTTGGTAGAGCATGGCGCTTGTAACGCCAGGGTAGTGGTTTCGATTCCCGGGACCACCCATACGTAGAATGTATGCACACCTGACTGTAAGTCGCTTTGGATAAAAGCGTCTGCTAAATGGCATATATTATTATTATATATTATAATATCACTGGTCTATCTATAATATCACTGGTCTATCTATAATATCACTGGTCCATCTATAATATCACTGGTCTATCTATAATATCACTGGTCCATCTATAACACACTGGTCCATCTATAACACACTGGTCCATCTATAATATCACTGGTCCATCTATAGTATCACTGGTCCATCTATAACATACTGGTCCATCTATAATATCACTGGTCCATCTATAATATCACTGGTCCATCTATAACACACTGGTCCATCTATAATATCACTGGTCCATCTATAACACACTGGTCCATCTATAATATCACTGGTCCGTTTATAATATCACTGGTCCATCTATAATATCACTGGTCTATCTATAATATCACTGGTCCATCTATAACACACTGGTCTATCTATAATATCACTGGTCTATCTATAATAACACTGGTCCATCTATAACACACTGGTCCATCTATAATATCACTGGTCCATCTATAATATCACTGGTCCATCTATAACACACTGGTCCATCTATAACACACTGGTCTATCTATAATATCACTGGTCCATCTATAATATCACTGGTCCATCTATAACACACTGGTCTATCTATATATGTGGTCCTTCTGTAGCTCAGTTGGTAGAGCATGGCGCTTGTAACGCCAGGGTAGTGGGTTCGATTCCCGGGACCACCCATACGTAGAATGTATGCACACATGACTGTAAGTCGCTTTGGATAAAAGCGTCTGCTAAATGGCATATATTATTATTATATATTATAATATCACTGGTCTATCTATAATATCACTGGTCCATCTATAATATCACTGGTCTATCTATAATATCACTGGTCCATCTATAACACACTGGTCCATCTATAACACACTGGTCCATCTATAATATCACTGGTCCATCTATAATATCACTGGTCTATCTATAATATCACTGGTCCATCTATAACACACTGGTCCATCTATAACACACTGGTCTATCTATAATATCACTGGTCCATCTATAATATCACTGGTCCATCTATAACACACTGGTCTATCTATAATATCACTGGTCCATCTATAACACACTGGTCTATCTATAACACACTGGTCCATCTATAACACACTGGTCCATCTATAATATCACTGGTCTATCTATAATATCACTGGTCCATCTATAACACACTGGTCTATCTATAATATCACTGGTCTATCTATAATAACACTGGTCCATCTATAACACACTGGTCCATCTATAATATCACTGGTCCATCTATAACACACTGGTCTATCTATAATATCACTGGTCTATCTATAATATCACTGGTCCATCTATAACACACTGGTCCATCTATAACACACTGGTCCATCTATAACACACTGGTCCATCTATAATATCACTGGTGCATCTTTAATATCACTGGTGCATCTATAATATCACTGGTCCATCTATAACACACTGGTTCATCTATAATATCACTGGTCCATCTATAATATCACTGGTCCATCTATAATATCACTGGTCCATCTATAATATCACTGGTCCATCTATAACACACTGGTCTATCTATAATATCACTGGTCCATCTATAACACACTGGTCTATCTATAACACACTGGTCCATCTATAACACACTGGTCCATCTATAATAACACTGGTCCATCTATAATATCACTGTTCCATCTATAACACACTGGTCCATCTATAATACACTGGTCCATCTATAATATCACTGGTCCATCTATAATATCACTGGTCCATCTATAACACACTGGTCCATCTATAATATCACTGGTCTATCTATAATATCACTGGTCCATCTATAATATCACTGGTCCATCTATAATATCACTGGTCCATCTATAATATCACTGGTCCATCTATAACACACTGGTCCATCTATAATATCACTGGTCTATCTATAACACACTGGTCCATCTATAATATCGCTGGTCCATCTATAATATCACTGGTCTATCTATAACACACTGGTCCATCTATAACACACTGGTCCATCTATAACACACTGGTCCATCTATAATATCACTGGTCCATCTATAACACACTGGTCCATCTATAACACACTGGTCCATCTATAACACACTGGTTCATCTATAATATCACTGGTCCATCTATAACACACTGGTCCATCTATAATATCACTGGTCCATCTATAATATCACTGGTCCATCTATAACAGCACTGGTCTATCTATAATATCACTGGTCCATCTATAATATCACTGGTCCATCTATAATATCACTGGTCCATCTATAACACACTGGTCCATCTATAATATCACTGGTCCATCTATAATATCACTGGTCCATCTATAACACACTGGTCCATCTATAATATCACTGGTCTATCTATAACACACTGGTCCATCTATAATATCGCTGGTCCATCTATAATATCACTGGTCTATCTATAACACACTGGTCCATCTATAACACACTGGTCCATCTATAACACACTGGTCCATCTATAACACACTGGTCCATCTATACCACACTGGTCCATCTATAATATCACTGGTCCATCTATAACACACTGGTCCATCTATAATATCACTGGTCCATCTATAATATCACTGGTCCATCTATAATATCACTGGTCCATCTATAATATCACTGGTCCATCTATAATATCACTGGTCCATCTATAATATCACTGGTCCATCTATAATATCACTGGTCCATCTATAATATCACTGGTCCATCTATAATATCACTGGTCCATCTATAATATCACTGGTCCATCTATATACTGGTCCATCTATCACTGGTCCATCTATAATATCACTGGTCTATCTATAATATCACTGGTCCATCTATAACACACTGGTCCATCTATAATATCACTGGTCCATCTATAATATCACTGGTCCATCTATAACACACTGGTCCATCTATAATATCACTGGTCCATCTATCATCTATATCACTGGTCCATCTATAACACACTGGTCATCTATAATATCACTGGTCTATCTATAACACACTGGTCCATCTATAATATCACTGGTCCATCTATAATATCACTGGTCCATCTATAACACACTGGTCTATCTATAATATCACTGGTCATCTATAATATCACTGGTCCATCTATAATACACTGGTCCATCTATAACACACTGGTCCATCTATAACACACTGGTCCATCTATAATATCACTGGTGCATCTTTAATATCACTGGTGCATCTATAATATCACTGGTCCATCTATAACACACTGGTCCATCTATAATATCACTGGTGCATCTTTAATATCACTGGTGCATCTATAATATCACTGGTCCATCTATAACACACTGGTTCATCTATAATATCACTGGTCCATCTATAATATCACTGGTCCATCTATAATATCACTGGTCCATCTATAATATCACTGGTCCATCTATAACACACTGGTCTATCTATAATATCACTGGTCCATCTATAACACACTGGTCTATCTATAACACACTGGTCCATCTATAACACACTGGTCCATCTATAATAACACTGGTCCATCTATAATATCACTGTTCCATCTATAACACACTGGTCCATCTATAACACACTGGTCCATCTATAATATCACTGGTCTATCTATAATATCACTGGTCCATCTATAACACACTGGTCCATCTATAACACACTGGTCTATCTATAATATCACTGGTCCATCTATAATATCACTGGTCCATCTATAACACACTGGTCTATCTATAATATCACTGGTCCATCTATAACACACTGGTCTATCTATAACACACTGGTCCATCTATAACACACTGGTCCATCTATAATAACACTGGTCCATCTATAATATCACTGGTCCATCTATAACACACTGGTCCATCTATAACACACTGGTCCATCTATAACACACTGGTCCAACTATAATATCACTGGTCCATCTATAACACACTGGTCCATCTATAACACACTGGTCCATCTATAACACACTGGTTCATCTATAATATCACTGGTCCATCTATAACACACTGGTCCATCTATAATATCACTGGTCCATCTATAATATCACTGGTCCATCTATAACAGCACTGGTCTATCTATAATATCACTGGTCCATCTATAATATCACTGGTCCATCTATAATATCACTGGTCCATCTATAACACACTGGTCCATCTATAATATCACTGGTCCATCTATAATATCACTGGTCCATCTATAACATCACTGGTCCATCTATAATATCACTGGTCTATCTATAACACACTGGTCCATCTATAATATCGCTGGTCCATCTATAATATCACTGGTCTATCTATAACACACTGGTCCATCTATAACACACTGGTCCATCTATAACACACTGGTCCATCTATAACATCACTGGTCCATCTATAATATCACTGGTCCATCTATAATATCACTGGTCCATCTATAATATCACTGGTCCATCTATAATATCACTGGTCCATCTATAATATCACTGGTCCATCTATAATATCACTGGTCCATCTATAATATCACTGGTCCATCTATAATATCACTGGTCCATCTATAATATCACTGGTCCATCTATAACACACTGGTCCATCTATAATATCACTGGTCCATCTATAATATCACTGGTCCATCTATAATATCACTGGTCCATCTATAATATCACTGGTCCATCTATAATATCACTGGTCTATCTATAATATCAGTGGTCCATCTATAACACACTGGTCCATCTATAATATCACTGGTCCATCTATAATATCACTGGTCCATCTATAATATCACTGGTCCATCTATAATATCACTGGTCCATCTATAATATCACTGGTCTATCTATAATATCACTGGTCCATCTATAACACACTGGTCCATCTATAATATCACTGGTCCATCTATAATATCACTGGTCCATCTATAATATCACTGGTCCATCTATAATATCACTGGTCCATCTATAATATCACTGGTCCATCTATAATATCACTGGTCCATCTATAACACACTGGTCCATCTATAACACACTGGTCCATCTATAATATCACTGGTCCGTTTATAATATCACTGGTCCATCTATTATATCACTGGTCCATCTATAATATCACTGGTCCATCTATAATATCACTGGTCCATCTATAATATCACTGGTCCATCTATAATATCACTGGTCCATCTATAATATCACTGGTCCATCTATAACACACTGGTCCATCTATAATATCACTGGTCCATCTATAATATCACTGGTCCATCTATAATATCACTGGTCCATCTATAATATCACTGGTCCATCTATAATATCACTGGTCCATCTATAATATCACTGGTCCATCTATAACACACTGGTCCATCTATAATATCACTGGTCCATCTATAATATCACTGGTCCATCTATAATATCACTGGTCCATCTATAATATCACTGGTCCATCTATAACACACTGGTTCATCTATAATATCACTGGTCTATCTATAATATCACTGGTCCATCTATAATATCACTGGTCCATCTATAATATGACTGGTCCATCTATAATATCACTGGTCCATCTATAATATCACTGGTCTATCTATAATATCACTGGTCCATCTATAACACACTGATCCATCTATAACACACTGGTCTATCTATAATATCACTGGTCCATCTATAACACACTGGTCCATCTATAACACACTGGTCTATCTATAATATCACTGGTCCATCTATAATATCACTGGTCCATCTATAACACACTGGTCCATCTATAACACACTGGTCCATCTATAACATCACTGGTCTATCTATAATATGGTCCATCTATAATATCACTGGTCTATCTATAATATCACTGGTCCATCTATAATATCACTGGTCCATCTATAACACACTGGTCTATCTATAACACACTGGTCCATCTATAACACACTGGTCTATCTATAACACACTGGTCCATCTATAATATCACTGGTCTATCTATAATATCACTGGTCCATCTATAATATCACTGGTCTATCTATAACACACTGGTCCATCTATAATATCACTGGTCCATCTATAACACACTGGTTCATCTATAATATCACTGGTCTATCTATAATATCACTGGTCCATCTATAATATCACTGGTCCATCTATAATATCACTGGTCCATCTATAATATCACTGGTCCATCTATAACACACTGGTCCATCTATAACACACTGGTTCATCTATAATATCACTGGTCTATCTATAATATCACTGGTCCATCTATAATATCACTGGTCCATCTATAACACACTGGTCCATCTATAACACACTGGTCCATCTATACCACACTGGTCCATCTATAATATCACTGGTCCATCTATAACACACTGGTTCATCTATAATATCACTGGTCCATCTATAACACACTGGTTCATCTATAATATCACTGGTCTATCTATAATATCACTGGTCCATCTATAATATCACTGGTCTATCTATAACACACTGGTCCATCTATAATATCACTGGTCCATCTATAACACACTGGTTCATCTATAATATCACTGGTCTATCTATAATATCACTGGTCCATCTATAATATCACTGGTCCATCTATAATATCAGTGGTCAATCTATAATATCACTGGTCCATCTATAACACACTGGTCCATCTATAACACACTGGTTCATCTATAATATCACTGGTCTATCTATAATATCACTGGTTCATCTATAATATCACTGGTCCATCTATAACACACTGGTCCATCTATAACACACTGGTCCATCTATACCACACTGGTCCATCTATAATATCACTGGTCCATCTATAACACACTGGTCCATCTATAATATCACTGGTCTATCTATAACACACTGGTCCATCTATAATATCACTGGTCCATCTATAATATCACTGGTCTATCTATAACACACTGGTCCATCTATAACACACTGGTCCATCTATAACACACTGGTCCATCTATAATATCACTGGTCCATCTATAATATCACTGGTCCATCTATAACACACTGGTCCATCTATAATATCACTGGTCCATCTATAATATCACTGGTCTATCTATAACACACTGGTCCATCTATAATATCACTGGTCCATCTATAACACACTGGTCCATCTATAACACACTGGTCCATCTATAATATCACTGGTCCATCTATAATATCACTGGTCTATCTATAATATCACTGGTCCATCTATAACACACTGGTCCATCTATAATATCACTGGTCCATCTATAATATCACTGGTCCATCTATAATATCACTGGTCCATCTATAATATCACTGGTCTATCTATAATATCACTGGTCCATCTATAATATCACTGGTCCATCTATAATATCACTGGTCCATCTATAACATCACTGGTCCATCTATAATATCACTGGTCCATCTATAATATCACTGGTCCGTTCTATAATATCACTGGTCCATCTATTATATCACTGGTCCATCTATAATATCACTGGTCCATCTATAATATCACTGGTCTATCTATAATATCACTGGTCCATCTATAATATCACTGGTCCATTTATAATATCACTGGTCCATCTATAATATCACTGGTCTATCTATAATATCACTGGTCCATCTATAATATCACTGGTCCATCTATAATATCACTGGTCTATCTATAATATCACTGGTCTATCTATAATATCACTGGTCCATCTATAATATCACTGGTCCATCTATAATATCACTGGTCTATCTATAATATCACTGGTCCATCTATAATATCACTGGTCCATCTATAATATCACTGGTCTATCTATAATATCACTGGTCCATCTATAATATCACTGGTCCATCTATAATATCACTGGTCCATCTATAACACACTGGTCCATCTATAACACACTGGTCCATCTATAATATCACTGGTCCATTTATAATATCACTGGTCCATCTATAATATCACTGGTCCATCTATAATATCACTGGTCCATCTATAATATCACTGGTCTATCTATAATATCACTGGTCCATCTATAATATCACTGGTCCATTTATAATATCACTGGTCCATCTATAATATCACTGGTCTATCTATAATATCACTGGTCCATCTATAACACACTGGTCCATCTATAATATCACTGGTCCATCTATAACACACTGGTCCATCTATAACACACTGGTCCATCTATAATATCACTGGTCCATCTATAATATCACTGGTCCATCTATAATATCACTGGTCCATCTATAATATCACTGGTCTATCTATAACACACTGGTCCATCTATAATATCACTGGTCCATCTATAACACACTGGTCCATCTATAACACACTGGTCCATCTATAATATCACTGGTCCATCTATAATATCACTGGTCCATCTATAACACACTGGTCCATCTATAATATCACTGGTCCATCTATAATATCACTGGTCCATCTATAATATCACTGGTCCATCTATAATATCACTGGTCCATCTATAATATCACTGGTCCAACTATAATATCACTGGTCCATCTATAATATCACTGGTCCATCTATAATATCACTGGTCCATCTATAATATCACTGGTCTATCTATAATATCACTGGTCCATCTATAATATCACTGGTCCATCTATAATATCACTGGTCTATCTATAATATCACTGGTCCGTTTATAATATCACTGTTATATCACTGGTCCATCTATAATATCACTGGTCTATCTATAATATCACTGGTCCATTTATAATATCACTGGTCCATCTATAATATCACTGGTCCATCTATAATATCACTGGTCCATCTATAATATCACTGGTCTATCTATAATATCACTGGTCCATCTATAATATCACTGGTCCATTTATAATACTGGTCATCTATAATATCACTGGTCCATCTATAATATCACTGGTCCATCTATAATATCACTGGTCCATCTATAATATCACTGGTCCATCTATAATATCACTGGTCCATCTATAATATCACTGGTCCATCTATAATATCACTGGTCCATCTATAATATCACTGGTCCATCTATAACACACTGGTCCATCTATAACACACTGGTCCATCTATACCACACTGGTCCATCTATAATATCACTGGTCCATCTATAACACACTGGTCCATCTATAATACACTGGTCCATCTATAATATCACTGGTCCATCTATAACACACTGGTCCATCTATATATCACTGGTCCATCTATACCACACTGGTCCATCTATAATATCACTGGTCTATCTATAATATCACTGGTCCATCTATAATATCACTGGTCCATCTATAATATCACTGGTCCATTTATAATATCACTGGTCCATCTTTAATATCACTGGTCTATCTATAATATCACTGGTCCATCTATAACACACTGGTTCATCTATAATATCACTGGTCTATCTATAATATCACTGGTCCATCTATAATATCACTGGTATATCTATAATATCACTGGTCCATCTATAATATCACTGGTCCATCTATAATATCACTGGTCCATCTATAATATCACTGGTCTATCTATAATATCACTGGTCCATCTATAATATCACTGGTCCATCTATAATATCACTGGTCCATTTATAATATCACTGGTCCATCTATAACACACTGGTCTATCTATAATATCACTGGTCCATCTATAATATCACTGGTCCATTTATAATATCACTGGTCCATCTATAACATCACTGGTCCATCTATAATATCACTGGTCCATCTATACCACACTGGTCCATTTATAATATCACTGGTCTATCTATAATATCACTGGTCCATCTATAACACACTGGTCCATTTATAATATCACTGGTCCATCTATAACACACTGGTCTATCTATAACACACTGGTCCATCTATAATATCACTGGTCCGTTTATAATATCACTGGTCCATCTATAATATCACTGGTCCATCTATAATATCACTGGTCTATCTATAATATCACTGGTCCATCTATAATATCACTGGTCCATCTATAATATCACTGGTCTATCTATAATATCACTGGTCCGTTTATAATATCACTGTTATATCACTGGTCCATCTATAATATCACTGGTCCATCACTGGTCCATCTATAATATAACTGGTCTATCTATAATATCACTGGTCCATCTATAATATCACTGGTCCATTTATAATATCACTGGTCCATCTATAATATCACTGGTCTATCTATAATATCACTGGTCCATCTATAACACACTGGTCCATTTATAATATCACTGGTCCATCTATAATATCACTGGTCCATCTATAATATCACTGGTCCATCTATAATATCACTGGTCTATCTATAATATCACTGGTCCATCTATAACACACTGGTCCATCTATAATATCACTGGTCCATCTATAATATCACTGGTCCATCTATAATATCACTGGTCCATCTATAATATCACTGGTCTATCTATAATATCACTGGTCCATCTATAATATCACTGGTCCATCTATAATATCACTGGTCCATCTATAACACACTGGTCCATCTATAACACACTGGTCCATCTATAATATCACTGGTCCGTTTATAATATCACTGGTCCATCTATTATATCACTGGTCCATCTATAATATCACTGGTCCATCTATAATATCACTGGTCTATCTATAATATCACTGGTCCATCTATAATATCACTGGTCCATTTATAATATCACTGGTCCATCTATAATATCACTGGTCCATCTATAATATCACTGGTCCATCTATAATATCACTGGTCCATCTATAATATCACTGGTCTATCTATAATATCACTGGTCTATCTATAATATCACTGGTCCATCTATAATATCATTGGTCCATCTATAATATCACTGGTCTATCTATAATATCACTGGTCCATCTATAATATCACTGGTCCATCTATAACACACTGGTCCATCTATAACACACTGGTCCATCTATAATATCACTGGTCCATCTATAATATCACTGGTCCATCTATATATCACTGGTCCATCTATAATATCACTGGTCCATCTATAATATCACTGGTCCATCTATAATATCACTGGTCCATTTATAATATCACTGGTCCATCTATAATATCACTGGTCTATCTATAATATCACTGGTCCATCTATAATATCACTGGTCCATTTATAATATCACTGGTCCATCTATAATATCACTGGTCCATTTATAATATCACTGGTCCATCTATAATATCACTGGTCCATCTATAATATAATATCACTGGTCCATCTATAATATCACTGGTCCATCTATAATATCACTGGTCCATCTATAATATCACTGGTCCATCTATAATATCACTGGTCCATCTATAATATCACTGGTCCATCTATAATATCACTGGTCCATCTATAATATCACTGGTCCATCTATAATATCACTGGTCCATCTATAATATCACTGGTCCATCTATAATATCACTGGTCCATCTATAATATCACTGGTCCATCTATAATATCACTGGTCCATTTATAATATCACTGGTCCATCTATAATATCACTGGTCCATTTATAATATCACTGGTCCATCTATAATATCACTGGTCCATTTATAATATCACTGGTCCATTTATAATATCACTGGTCCATCTATAATATCACTGGTCCATCTATAATATCACTGGTCCATTTATAATATCACTGGTCCATCTATAATATCACTGGTCCATTTATAATATCACTGGTCCATCTATAATATCACTGGTCCATCTATAATATCACTGGTCCATCTATAATACACTGGTCCATCTATAATATCACTGGTCCATCTATAATATCACTGGTCCATCTATAATATCACTGGTCCATCTATAATATCACTGGTCCATTTATAATATCACTGGTCCATCTATAATATCACTGGTCTATCTATAATATCACTGGTCCATCTATAACACACTGGTCCATCTATAATATCACTGGTCCATCTATAACACACTGGTCCATCTATAACACACTGGTCCATCTATAATATCACTGGTCTATCTATAATATCACTGGTCCATCTATAATATCACTGGTCTATCTATAATATCACTGGTCCATCTATAATATCACTGGTCCATCTATAATATCACTGGTCCATCTATAACACACTGGTCCATCTATAACACACTGGTCCATCTATAATATCACTGGTCCGTTTATAATATCACTGGTCCATCTATAATATCACTGGTCCATCTATAATATCACTGGTCCATCTATAATATCACTGGTCCATCTATAATATCACTGGTCCATTTATAATATCACTGGTCCATCTATAATATCACTGGTCCATCTATAATATCACTGGTCCATCTATAACACACTGGTCCATTTATAATATCACTGGTCCATCTATAATATCACTGGTCCATCTATAATATCACTGGTCCATTTATAATATCACTGGTCCATCTATAATATCACTGGTCTATCTATAATATCACTGGTCCATCTATAACACACTGGTCCATCTATAATATCACTGGTCCATCTATAACACACTGGTCCATCTATAACACACTGGTCCATCTATAATATCACTGGTCCATCTATAATATCACTGGTCCATCTATAATATCACTGGTCCATCTATAATATCACTGGTCTATCTATAACACACTGGTCCATCTATAATATCACTGGTCCATCTATAACACACTGGTCCATCTATAACACACTGGTCCATCTATAATATCACTGGTCCATCTATAATATCACTGGTCCATCTATAATATCACTGGTCCATCTATAATATCACTGGTCCATCTATAATATCACTGGTCCATCTATAATATCACTGGTCCATCTATAATACCACTGGTCCATCTATAATATCACTGGTCCATCTATAATATCACTGGTCCATCTATAATATCACTGGTCCATCTATAATATCACTGGTCCATCTATAATATCACTGGTCCATCTATAATATCACTGGTCTATCTATAATATCACTGGTCCATCTATAATATCACTGGTCCATCTATAATATCACTTGTCTATCTATAATATCACTGGTCCGTTTATAATATCACTGTTATATCACTGGTCCATCTATAATATCACTGGTCCATCACTGGTCCATCTATAATATCACTGGTCCATCTATAATATCACTGGTCCATCTATAATATCACTGGTATATCTATAATATCACTGGTCCATCTATAATATCACTGGTCCATCTATAATATCACTGGTCCATCTATAATATCACTGGTCTATCTATAATATCACTGGTCCGTTTATAATATCACTGTTATATCACTGGTCCATCTATAATATCACTGGTCCATCACTGGTCCATCTATAATATAACTGGTCTATCTATAATATCACTGGTCCATCTATAATATCACTGGTCCATTTATAATATCACTGGTCCATCTATAATATCACTGGTCTATCTATAATATCACTGGTCCATCTATAACACACTGGTCCATTTATAATATCACTGGTCCATCTATAATATCACTGGTCCATCTATAATATCACTGGTCCATCTATAATATCACTGGTCTATCTATAATATCACTGGTCCATCTATAACACACTGGTCCATCTATAATATCACTGGTCCATCTATAATATCACTGGTCCATCTATAATATCACTGGTCCATCTATAATATCACTGGTCTATCTATAATATCACTGGTCCATCTATAATATCACTGGTCCATCTATAATATCACTGGTCCATCTATAATATCACTGGTCCATCTATAATATCACTGGTCCATCTATAATATCACTGGTCCATCTATAATATCACTGGTCTATCTATAATATCACTGGTCCATCTATAATATCACTGGTCCATTTATAATATCACTGGTCCATCTATAATATCACTGGTCTATCTATAATATCACTGGTCCATCTATAATATCACTGGTCCATCTATAATATCACTGGTCTATCTATAATATCACTGGTCTATCTATAATATCACTGGTCCATCTATAATATCACTGGTCCATCTATAATATCACTGGTCCATCTATAATATCACTGGTCCATCTATAATATCACTGGTCCATCTATAATATCACTGGTCTATCTATAATATCACTGGTCCATCTATAATATCACTGGTCCATCTATAATATCACTGGTCCATCTATAATACACTGGTCCATCTATAATACACTGGTCCATCTATAATATCACTGGTCCATCTATAATATCACTGGTCCATCTATAATATCACTGGTCCATCTATAATATCACTGGTCCATCTATAATATCACTGGTCCATCTATAATATCACTGGTCCATTTATAATATCACTGGTCCATCTATAATATCACTGGTCTATCTATAATATCACTGGTCCATCTATAACACACTGGTCCATCTATAATATCACTGGTCCATCTATAACACACTGGTCCATCTATAATATCACTGGTCCATCTATAACACACTGGTCCATCTATAACACACTGGTCCATCTATAATATCACTGGTCTATCTATAATATCACTGGTCCATCTATAATATCACTGGTCCATCTATAATATCACTGGTCTATCTATAATATCACTGGTCTATCTATAATATCACTGGTCCATCTATAATATCACTGGTCCATCTATAATATCACTGGTCTATCTATAATATCACTGGTCCATCTATAATATCACTGGTCCATCTATAATATCACTGGTCTATCTATAATATCACTGGTCCATCTATAATATCACTGGTCCATCTATAATATCACTGGTCCATCTATAACACACTGGTCCATCTATAACACACTGGTCCATCTATAATATCACTGGTCCGTTTATAATATCACTGGTCCATCTATTATATCACTGGTCCATCTATAATATCACTGGTCCATCTATAATATCACTGGTCCATCTATAACACACTGGTCCATTTATAATATCACTGGTCCATCTATAATATCACTGGTCCATCTATAATATCACTGGTCTATCTAT
Source organism: Oncorhynchus keta (assembly GCF_023373465.1). Taxonomy (NCBI): domain Eukaryota; kingdom Metazoa; phylum Chordata; class Actinopteri; order Salmoniformes; family Salmonidae; genus Oncorhynchus; species Oncorhynchus keta. Next base: position 54,383,024 of record NC_068437.1, on the reverse strand, counting down.
AATATCACTGGTCCATCTATAATATCACTGGTCCATCTATAACACACTGGTCCATTTATAATATCACTGGTCCATCTATAATATCACTGGTCCATCTATAATATCACTGGTCCATTTATAATATCACTGGTCCATCTATAATATCACTGGTCTATCTATAATATCACTGGTCCATCTATAACACACTGGTCCATCTATAATATCACTGGTCCATCTATAACACACTGGTCCATCTATAACACACTGGTCCATCTATAATATCACTGGTCCATCTATAACTCACTGGTCCATCTATAATATCACTGGTCCATCTATAATATCACTGGTCTATCTATAACACACTGGTCCATCTATAATATCACTGGTCCATCTATAACACACTGGTCCATCTATAACACACTGGTCCATCTATAATATCACTGGTCCATCTATAATATCACTGGTCCATCTATAACACACTGGTCCATCTATAATATCACTGGTCCATCTATAATATCACTGGTCCATCTATAATATCACTGGTCCATCTATAATATCACTGGTCCATCTATAATATCACTGGTCCATCTATAATATCACTGGTCCAACTATAATATCACTGGTCCATCTATAATATCACTGGTCCATCTATAATATCACTGGTCCATCTATAATATCACTGGTCTATCTATAATATCACTGGTCCATCTATAATATCACTGGTCCATCTATAATATCACTTGTCTATCTATAATATCACTGGTCCGTTTATAATATCACTGTTATATCACTGGTCCATCTATAATATCACTGGTCCATCACTGGTCCATCTATAATATCACTGGTCCATCTATAATATCACTGGTCTATCTATAATATCACTGGTCCATCTATAATATCACTGGTCCATTTATAATATCACTGGTCCATCTATAATATCACTGGTCTATCTATAATATCACTGGTCCATCTATAACACACTGGTCCATTTATAATATCACTGGTCCATCTATAATATCACTGGTCCATCTATAATATCACTGGTCCATCTATAATATCACTGGTCTATCTATAATATCACTGGTCCATCTATAACACACTGGTCCATCTATAATATCACTGGTCCATCTATAACACACTGGTCTATCTATAACACACTGGTCCATCTATAACACACTGGTCCATCTATACCACACTGGTCCATCTATAATATCACTGGTCCATCTATAACACACTGGTCCATCTATAACACACTGGTCCATCTATAATATCACTGGTCCATCTATAACACACTGGTCCATCTATAATATCACTGGTCCATCTATACCACACTGGTCCATCTATAATATCACTGGTCTATCTATAATATCACTGGTCCATCTATAATATCACTGGTCCATCTTTAATATCACTGGTCTATCTATAATATCACTGGTCCATCTATAACACACTGGTTCATCTATAATATCACTGGTCTATCTATAATATCACTGGTCCATCTATAATATCACTGGTATATCTATAATATCACTGGTCCATCTATAATATCACTGGTCCATCTATAATATCACTGGTCCATCTATAATATCACTGGTCTATCTATAATATCACTGGTCCATCTATAATATCACTGGTCCATCTATAATATCACTGGTCCATTTATAATATCACTGGTCCATCTATAACACACTGGTCTATCTATAATATCACTGGTCCATCTATAATATCACTGGTCCATTTATAATATCACTGGTCCATCTATAACATCACTGGTCTATCTATAATATCACTGGTCCATCTATACCACACTGGTCCATTTATAATATCACTGGTCTATCTATAATATCACTGGTCCATCTATAACACACTGGTCCATTTATAATATCACTGGTCCATCTATAACACAATCTATAACACACTGGTCCATCTATAATATCACTGGTCCGTTTATAATATCACTGGTCCATCTATAATATCACTGGTCCATCTATAATATCACTGGTCTATCTATAATATCACTGGTCCATCTATAATATCACTGGTCCATCTATAATATCACTGGTCTATCTATAATATCACTGGTCCGTTTATAATATCACTGTTATATCACTGGTCCATCTATAATATCACTGGTCCATCACTGGTCCATCTATAATATCACTGGTCCATCTATAATATCACTGGTCCATCTATAATATCACTGGTCCATTTATAATATCACTGGTCCATCTATAATATCACTGGTCTATCTATAATATCACTGGTCCATCTATAACACACTGGTCCATCTATAATATCACTGGTCCATCTATAATATCACTGGTCCATCTATAATATCACTGGTCTATCTATAATATCACTGGTCCATCTATAACACACTGGTCCATCTATAATATCACTGGTCCATCTATAATATCACTGGTCCATCTATAATATCACTGGTCCATCTATAATATCACTGGTCCATCTATAATATCACTGGTCCATCTATAATATCACTGGTCCATCTATAATATCACTGGTCCATCTATAATATCACTGGTCCATCTATAATATCACTGGTCCATCTATAATATCACTGGTCCATCTATACCACACTGGTCCATCTATTCCACACTGGTCCATCTATAATATCACTGGTCCATCTATAACACACTGGTCCATCTATAATATCACTGGTCCATCTATACCACACTGGTCCATCTATAATATCACTGGTCTATCTATAATATCACTGGTCCATCTATAATATCACTGGTCCATCTATAATATCACTGGTCCATCTATATATCACTGGTCCATCACTGGTCCATCTATAATATCACTGGTCCATCTATAATATCACTGGTCCATCTATAATATCACTGGTCCATCTATAATATCACTGGTCCATCTATAATATCACTGGTCCATCTATAATATCACTGGTCCATCTATAACACACTGGTCCATCTATAATATCACTGGTCCATCTATAACACACTGGTCTATCTATAACACACTGGTCCATCTATAACACACTGGTCCATCTATACCACACTGGTCCATCTATAATATCACTGGTCCATCTATAACACACTGGTCCATCTATAACACACTGGTCCATCTATAATATCACTGGTCCATCTATAACACACTGGTCCATCTATAATATCACTGGTCCATCTATACCACACTGGTCCATCTATAATATCACTGGTCTATCTATAATATCACTGGTCCATCTATAATATCACTGGTCCATTTATAATATCACTGGTCCATCTTTAATATCACTGGTCTATCTATAACACACTGGTTCATCTATAATATCACTGGTCTATCTATAATATCACTGGTCCATCTATAATATCACTGGTATATCTATAATATCACTGGTCCATCTATAATATCACTGGTCCATCTATAATATCACTGGTCCATCTATAATATCACTGGTCTATCTATAATATCACTGGTCCATCTATAATATCACTGGTCCATCTATAATATCACTGGTCCATTTATAATATCACTGGTCCATCTATAACACACTGGTCTATCTATAATATCACTGGTCCATCTATAATATCACTGGTCCATTTATAATATCACTGGTCCATCTATAACACACTGGTCTATCTATAATATCACTGGTCCATCTATACCACACTGGTCCATTTATAATATCACTGGTCTATCTATAATATCACTGGTCCATCTATAACACACTGGTCCATTTATAATATCACTGGTCCATCTATAACACACTGGTCTATCTATAACACACTGGTCCATCTATAATATCACTGGTCCGTTTATAATATCACTGGTCCATCTATAATATCACTGGTCCATCTATAATATCACTGGTCTATCTATAATATCACTGGTCCATCTATAATATCACTGGTCCATCTATAATATCACTGGTCTATCTATAATATCACTGGTCCGTTTATAATATCACTGTTATATCACTGGTCCATCTATAATATCACTGGTCCATCACTGGTCCATCTATAATATCACTGGTCCATCTATAATATCACTGGTCCATCTATAATATCACTGGTCCATTTATAATATCACTGGTCCATCTATAATATCACTGGTCTATCTATAATATCACTGGTCCATCTATAACACACTGGTCCATTTATAATATCACTGGTCCATCTATAATATCACTGGTCCATCTATAATATCACTGGTCTATCTATAATATCACTGGTCCATCTATAACACACTGGTCCATCTATAACACACTGGTCCATCTATAACACACTGGTCCATCTATACCACACTGGTCCATCTATAATATCACTGGTCCATCTATAACACACTGGTCCATCTATAACACACTGGTCCATCTATAATATCACTGGTCCAACTATAATATCACTGGTCCATCTATAACACACTGGTCCATCTATAATATCACTGGTCCATCTATACCACACTGGTCCATCTATTCCACACTGGTCCATCTATAATATCACTGGTCCATCTATAACACACTGGTCCATCTATAATATCACTGGTCCATCTATACCACACTGGTCCATCTATAATATCACTGGTCTATCTATAATATCACTGGTCCATCTATAACACACTGGTCCATCTATAATATCACTGGTCCATCTATACCACACTGGTCCATCTATAATATCACTGGTCTATCTATAATATCACTGGTCCATCTATAATATCACTGGTCCATTTATAATATCACTGGTCCATCTTTAATATCACTGGTCTATCTATAATATCACTGGTCCATCTATAACACACTGGTTCATCTATAATATCACTGGTCTATCTATAATATCACTGGTCCATCTATAATATCACTGGTATATCTATAATATCACTGGTCCATCTATAATATCACTGGTCCATCTATAATATCACTGGTCCATCTATAACACACTGGTCCATCTATAACACACTGGTCCATCTATAACACACTGGTCTATCTATAATATCACTGGTCCGTTTATAATATCACTGGTCCATCTATAACACACTGGTCTATCTATAATATCACTGGTCCGTTTATAATATCACTGGTCCATCTATAACACACTGGTCCATCTATAATATCACTGGTCCGTTTATAATATCACTGGTCTATCTATAATATCACTGGTCTATCTATCATATCACTGGTCCATCTATAATATCACTGGTCCATCTATAATATCACTGGTCCATTTATAATATCACTGGTCCATCTATAATATCACTGGTCTATCTATAATATCACTGGTCCATCTATAATATCACTGGTCCATCTATAATATCACTGGTCCATCTATAACACACTGGTCTATCTATAATATCACTGGTCCATCTATAACACACTGGTCCATTTATAACACACTGGTCCATCTATAACACACTGGTCTATCTATAACACACTGGTCCATCTATAATATCACTGGTCCATCTATAATATCACTGGTCCATCTATAATATCACTGGTCCATCTATAATATCACTGGTCCATCTATAATATCACTGGTCCATCTATAATATCACTGGTCCATCTATAATATCACTGGTCCATCTATAACACACTGGTCCATCTATAATATCACTGGTCCATTTATAATATCACTGGTCCATCTATAATATCACTGGTCTATCTATAATATCACTGGTCCATCTATAATATCACTGGTCCATCTATAATATCACTGGTCCATCTATAACACACTGGTCTATCTATAATATCACTGGTCCATCTATAACACACTGGTCTATCTATAATATCACTGGTCCATCTATAACACACTGGTCCATCTATAATATCACTGGTCCATCTATAACACACTGGTCTATCTATAATATCACTGGTCCATCTATAACACACTGGTCCATCTATAATATCACTGGTCCATCTATAACACACTGGTCCATCTATAACACACTGGTCCATCTATAATATCACTGGTCCATCTATAATATCACTGGTCTATCTATAATATCACTGGTCCATCTATAACATACTGGTCCATCTATAACACACTGGTCTATCTATAATATCACTGGTCCATCTATAATATCACTGGTCCATCTATAACACACTGGTCTATCTATAATATCACTGGTCCATCTATAACACACTGGTCTATCTATAATAACACTGGTCCATCTATAATATCACTGGTCCATCTATAATATCACTGGTCCATCTATAATATCACTGGTCCATCTATAATAACACTGGTCCATCTATAATATCACTGGTCCATCTATAACACAATAGAGAGGGTGGTCCTGTGTGACTCAGTTGGTAAGAGGGTGGTCCTGTGTGGCTCAGTTGGGAAGAGGGTGGTCCTGTGTGGCTCAGTTGGTAAGAGGGTGGTCCTGTGTGGCTCAATTGGTAAGAGGGTGGTCCTGTGTGGCTCAATTGGTAAGAGGGTGGTCCTGTGTGGCTCAATTGGTAAGAGGGTGGTCCTGTGTGGCTCAGTTGGTAAGAGGGTGGTCCTGTGTGGCTCTGTTGGGAAGAGGGTGGTCCTGTGTGGCTCAGTTGGTAAGAGGGTGGTCCTGTGTGGCTCAGTTGGGAAGAGGGTGGTCCTGTGTGGCTCAGTTGGGAAGAGGGTGGTCCTGTGTGGCTCAGTTGTTTAGAGGGTGGTCCTGTGTGGCTCAGTTGGTAAGAGGGTGGTCCTGTGTGGCTCAGTTGGGAAGAGGGTGGTCCTGTGTGGCTCAGTTGGGAAGAGGGTGGTCCTGTGTGGCTCAGTTGGTAAGAGGGTGGTCCTGTGTGGCTCAGTTGGTAAGAGGGTGGTCCTGTGTGGCTCAGTTGGTAAGAGGGTGGTCCTGTGTGGCTCAGTTGGGAAGAGGGTGGTCCTGTGTGGCTCAGTTGGTAAGAGGGTGGTCCTGTGTGGCTCAGTTGGTAAGAGGGTGGTCCTGTGTGGCTCAGTTGGTAAGAGGGTGGTCCTGTGTGGCTCAGTTGGGAAGAGGGTGGTCCTGTGTGGCTCAGTTGGTAAGAGGGTGGTCCTGTGTGGCTCAGTTGGGAAGAGGGTGGTCCTGTGTGGCTCAGTTGGGAAGAGGGTGGTCCTGTGTGGCTCAGTTGGTAAGAGGGTGGTCCTGTGTGGCTCAGTTGGTAAGAGGGTGGTCCTGTGTGGCTCAGTTGGGAAGAGGGTGGTCCTGTGTGGCTCAGTTGGGAAGAGGGTGGTCCTGTGTGGCTCAATTGGTAAGAGGGTGGTCCTGTGTGGCTCAGTTGGTAAGAGGGTGGTCCTGTGTGGCTCAGTTGGTAAGAGGGTGGTCCTGTGTGGCTCAGTTGGTAAGAGGGTGGTCCTGTGTGACTCAGTTGGTAAGAGGGTGGTCCTGGCAATGCGGGTTCAATAACACCATATAGAATTCTCCATCTATAGCACAACATGACGTGTGTGACTGACTGTGTCTCCACAGGACCCTGGTGAGTGGTACTGTCCTGCTCAGCATGTCTATGCTGGTGGAGCTGTCTGAGCCTCCCTCGCCCGCCCTGTCAGACAGCCACAGACAGGCTACCGGTGTCATCCTGCAGGTGAGAGCCCTCTTTTGGTGAAAGAACACATTACACCCTCCTATATTTTCAAGAAGTTTCTTGGTATTTTGAGTGCTGCTGTTATTGTAAGAAGTTTGATGAGCAATGCATCTGTGACAAATGGCAAATGGACTATTTTTTCTAATCTATGTGTGAAGAAACATTTCAGAAGAAACATGAACAAGCACCTTTTAAAACGTTTTTTTTTTTTTTTAACTGAAAACCCATCCTCCAAGAGTAGTTGGATATCTGTTGTATGGCCTACATATAGTCACTGTTGGCCTGTTCTTTGTGTCCTTCTAGTTGGAGTTCCCGGAGACAGCTGAGTGGAGGTATGAAAGGCCCATATCCCTTCCAGGGTCTGTCTTGTTCAGTCCTCCGTGTGATGAGCTACACAAGAAGATATCAGAGGTCTCCCAGAAACACTGCCTCTGCTTGTGAGTAAAACAGGGGGAAACTACACTCCCTACGATTCAGCCCAGAAAGACAAACCGTATCTATTGTCTCTGTCCCTCCGTTCCCTTCAGACTTCATGTCCTGCATATGAACTTACAGTTGAGTTGAGTTCATCTTTACTCAACCACCGTCGTCCACTCAGCAATAGTCTCATGTCACCACACTTCCAAGTCTCAAACTGGTGAAATTGAGGTTCACTCAGAAACAGTAAGAGTCCTGGGATTGGTGAGGTCTCTTATTTGTCCTTCCCAGTTTGTCAGAAAATGAGAGGGCATTACTGTGGAGTAAGAGATACTGCTGTGATGGGAGGACCACCTTCCTGCACCTGCTGCTGGGTGGCGCCCCCCAGTGGGCTCCGGAGAACCTGACTGAGATCTACACCATACTGGAACACTGGGCAATACTCCACCCTGAGGAAGCACTGTTTCTACTCTCTAACAAGTAACACTCACTCACACATACACTCTTTCTCTCACAGACATACACTCACATACATCAAATCAAATCAAATCAAATGTATTTATATAGCCCTTCGTACATCAGCTGATATCTCAAAGTGCTGTACAGAAACCCAGCCTAAAACCCCAAACAGCAAGCAATGCAGGTGTACACTCACATACATACACTCTTTCTCTCACAGACATACACTCACACACATACACTCTTTCTCTCACAGACATACACTCACACACATACACTCTTTCTCTCACAGACATACACTCACACACATACACTCTTTCTCTCACAGACATACACTCACACACATACACTCTTTCTCTCACAGACATACACTCACATACATACATACACTCTTTCTCTCACAGACATACACTCACATACATACACTCTTTCTCTCACAGACATACACTCACACACATACACTCTTTCTCTCACAGACATACACTCACATACATACACTCTTTCTCTCACAGACATACACTCACACACATACACTCTTTCTCTCACAGACATACACTCACACACATACACTCTTTCTCTCACAGACATACACTCACACACATACACTCTTTCTCTCACAGACATACACTCACACACATACACTCTTTCTCTCACAGACATACACTCACATACATACACTCTTTCTCTCACAGACATACACTCACATACATACACTCTTTCTCTCACAGACATACACTCACACACATACACTCTTTCTCTCACAGACATACACTCACATACATACACTCTTTCTCTCACAGACATACACTCACACACATACGCTCTTTCTCTCACAGACATACACTCACACACATACACTCTTTCTCTCACAGACATACACTCACACACATACACTCTTTCTCTCACAGACATACACTCACATACATACACTCTTTCTCTCACAGACATACACTCACATACATACACTCTTTCTCTCACAGACATACACTCACATACATACACTCTTTCTCTCACAGACATACACTCACACACATACACTCTTTCTCTGACAGACATACACTCACATACATACACTCTTTCTCTCACAGACATACACTCACACACATACACTCTTTCTCTCACAGACATACACTCACACACATACACTCTTTCTCTCACAGACATACACTCACATACATACACTCTTTCTCTCACAGACATACACTCACACACATACACTCTTTCTCTCACAGACATACACTCACATACATACACTCTTTCTCTCACAGACATACACTCACGTACATACACTTTCTCTCACAGACATACACTCACATACATATACTCTTTCTCTCACAGACATACACTCACATACATACTCTTTTTCTCACAGACATACACTCACATGCATACTCTTTTTCACACAGACATACACTCACACACATACACTCTTTCTCTCACATACATACACTCTTTCTCTCACAGACATACACTCACACACATACACTCTTTCTCTGACAGACATACACTCACATACATACACTCTTTCTCTCACAGACATACACTCACACACATACACTCTTTCTCTCACAGACATACACTCACACCCATACACTCTTTCTCTCACAGACATACACTCACATACATACACTCTTTCTCTCACAGACATACATTCACTTACAAACACTCTTTCTCTCACAGACATACACTCACATACATACACTCTTTCTCTCACAGACATACACTCACATACATACACTCTTTCTCTCACAGACATACACTCACACACATACACTCTTTCTCTCACAGACATACACTCACACACATACACTCTTTCTCTCACAGACATACACTCACATACATACACTCTTTCTCTCACAGACATACACTCACACACATACACTCTTTCTCTCACAGACATACACTCACATACATACACTCTTTCTCTCACAGACATACACTCACACACATACACTCTTTCTCTCACAGACATACACTCACACACATACACTCTTTCTCTCACAGACATACACTCACATACATACACTCTTTCTCTCACAGACATACACTCACACACATACACTCTTTCTCTCACAGACATACACTCACATACATACACTCTTTCTCTCACAGACATACACTCACACACATACACTCTTTCTCTCACAGACATACACTCACATACATACACTCTTTCTCTCACAGACATACACTCACACACATACACTCTTTCTCTCACAGACATACACTCACATACATACACTCTTTCTCTCACAGACATACACTCACACACATACACTCTTTCTCTCACAGACATACACTCACACACATACACTCTTTCTCTCACAGACATACACTCACATACATACACTCTTTCTCTCACAGACATACACTCACATACATACACTCTTTCTCTCACAGACATACACTCACATACATACACTCTTTCTCTCACAGACATACACTCACACATACACTCTTTCTCTCACAGACATACACACACACACACACACACACACACACACACACACACACACACACACACACACACACACACACACACACACACACACACACACACACACACACACACACACACATACACACACACACACACACACACACACATGCCTACACCATCCTATGCCACTGACCCCTTACACAACCCTGAAGAGGTTCTGTTTCTACTGAGCGACAGGTAACGTGACAGGAAGTGATGCAAGTCTTTGTCTCAGTTTCCATGACCAGACGGTGCGTCGGAGAGCTGTGCAGCACTTTGAGCAGACTTCTGATAGAGAACTAGAGGAATATCTACCTCAACTTGTACAGGTAAACCTTATTCATCTCTTATTCAATGACTAAACTGAAAATGTCAACGCTGAGCAAACGGATACAAGGTGTTTCACTACAGAAGCATTGTGGATCACGTAACACTGTCTGTCCCTTCCTAGGCTCTGAAGAGTGAGTGGGAGTTGAATGGACCTCTGGTGATGCTGCTGTTGGACAGGTCACTGAAGAGTGTTAGGATAGCCCAGCAGCTCTACTGGTGAGAACAGAATGCAATGTCTGTCTGTCTTGCCTTGCCCTGCCCTGCCCATGTGCGTGTACTTGGCGTACCTTGCCCTGCCTTGCCCTGCCCTGCCCTGTCCTTCCCTTTCCAGCCCTGTCCTGCCCTGCCCTGTCCTGCCCTGCCCATGTGCGTGTACTTGGAGTACCTTGCCCTGCCCATGTGCGTGTACTTGGAGTACCTTGCCCTGCCTTGCCCTGCCCATGTGCGTGTACTTGGAGTACCTTGCCCTGCCCATGTGCGTGTACTGTGCGTGTACTTGGAGTACCTTGCCCTGCCCATGTACGTGTACTTGGAGTACCTTGCCCTGCCCATGTGCGTGTACTTGGAGTACCTTGCCCTGCCCATGTGCGTGTACTTGGAGTACCTTGCCCTGCCCATGTGCGTGTACTTGGAGTACCTTGCCCTGCCCATGTACGTACTTGGAGTACCTTGCCCTGCCCATGTATCTTGCCCTGCCCATGTGCGTACTTGGAGTACCTTGTACTTGGAGTACCTTGCCCTGCCCATGTACGTGTACTTGGAGTACCTTGCCCTGCCCATGTGCGTGTACTTGGAGTACCTTGCCCTGCCCATGTGCATGTACTTGGAGTACCTTGCCCTGCCCATGTGCGTGTACTTGGAGTACCTTGCCCTGCCCATGTGCGTGTACTTGGAGTACCTTGCCCTGCCCATGTGCGTGTACTTGGAGTACCTTGCCCTGCCCATGTGCGTGTACTTGGAGTACCTTGCCCTGCCCATGTGCGTGTACTTGGAGTACCTTGCCCTGCCCATGTGCGTGTACTTGGAGTACCTTGCCCTGCCTTGCCCTGCCCATGTGCGTGTACTTGGAGTACCTTGCCCTGCCCATGTACGTGTACTTGGAGTACCCTTGCCCTGCCCATGTGCGTGTACTTGGAGTACCTTGCCCTGCCCATGTGCGTGTACTTGGAGTACCTTGCCCTGCCCATGTGCGTGTACTTGGAGTACCTTGCCCTGCCCATGTGCGTGTACTTGGAGTACCTTGCCCTGCCCATGTGCGTGTACTTGGAGTACCCCATGTGCGTTGCCCTGCCCATGTACGTGTACTTGGAGTACCTTGCCCTGCCCATGTGCGTGTACTTGGAGTACCTTGCCCTGCCCATGTGCGTGTACTTGGAGTACCTTGCCCTGCCCATGTGCGTGTACTGCCCTGGAGTACCTTGCCCTGCCCATGTGCGTGTACTTGGAGTACCTTGCCCTGCCCATGTGCGTGTACTTACCTTGAGTACCTTGCCCTGCCCATGTGCGTGTACTTGGAGTACCTTGCCCTGCCCATGTGCGTGTACTTGGCCCAGTACCTTGCCCTGCCCATGTGCGTGTACTTGGAGTACCTTGCCCTGCCCATGTGCGTGTACTTGGAGTACCTTGCCCTGCCTTGCCCTGCCCATGTGCGTGTACTTGGAGTACCTTGCCCTGCCCATGTACGTGTACTTGGAGTACCTTGCCCTGCCCATGTGCGTGTACTTGGAGTACCTTGCCCTGCCCATGTGCGTGTACTTGGAGTACCTTGCCCTGCCCATGTGCGTGTACTTGGAGTACCTTGCCCTGCCCATGTGCGTGTACTTGGAGTACCTTGCCCTGCCCATGTGCGTGTACTTGGAGTACCTTGCCCTGCCCATCTGCGTGTACTTGGAGTACCTTGCCCTGCCCATGTGCGTGTACTTGGAGTACCTTGCCCTGCCCCCTGCCCATGGAGTACCTTGCCCTGCCCATGCGTGTACTTGGAGTACCTTGCCCTGCCCATGTGCGTGTACTTGGAGTACCTTGCCCTGCCCATGTGCGTGTACTTGGAGTACCTTGCCCTGCCCATGTGCGTGTACTTGGAGTACCTTGCCCTGCCCATGTGCGTGTACTTGGAGTACCTTGCCCTGCCCATCTGCGTGTACTTGGAGTACCTTGCCCTGCCCATGTGCGTGTACTTGGAGTACCTTGCCCTGCCCATGTGCGTGTACTTGGAGTACCTTGCCCTGCCCATCTGCGTGTACTTGGAGTACCTTGCCCTGCCCATGTACGTGTACTTGGAGTACCTTGCCCTGCCCATGTACGTGTACTTGGAGTACCTTGCCCTGCCCATGTACGTGTACTTGGAGTACCTTGCCCTGCCCATGTGCGTGTACTTGGAGTACCTTGCCCTGCCCATGTGCGTGTACTTGGAGTACCTTGCCCTGCCCATGTACGTGTACTTGGAGTACCTTGCCCTGCCCATGTACGTGTACTTGGAGTACCTTGCCCTGCCCATGTGCGTGTACTTGGAGTATCTTGCCCTGCCCATGTGTGTGTACTTAGAGTACCTTGCCCTGCCCATGTGCGTGTACTTGGAGTACCTTGCCCTGCCCATGTACGTGTACTTGGAGTACCTTGCCCTGCCCATGTACGTGTACTTGGAGTACCTTGCCCTGCCCATGTGCGTGTACTTGGAGTACCTTGCCCTGCCCATGTGCGTGTACTTGGAGTACCTTGCCCTGCCCATGTGCGTGTACTTGGAGTACCTTGCCCTGCCCATGTGCGTGTACTTGGAGTACCTTGCCCTGCCCATGTGCGTGTACTTGGAGTACCTTGCCCTGCCCATGTGCGTGTACTTGGAGTATCTTGCTTAACTGAACTTGTGTGTGTACGTATTTCCTCCTGTCAGGCTGTTGGTAGATGCCCAGGATGACCCCCATTACCAGAGCTGGTTCAGTAAGGTGCAGGCTGCCCTGAGACACTGCTGTGGTAAAGAACTGAGGCAGGAGCTGGAACACGAAACCCGCCTGGTAACCCTGCTCACGCAGGTGGCTGAGAGGGTCCGTAGAGCTGACAAAAACCGCAGGAAGGTCTGTACTGTTATGTCATCTGTTCACTGTCAACTAGGAAACACTTCATTCAGTTTCTATACCACATGATGGACAAAAGGCTTTTGGGTATGCAGTGGTTCTCAAGCCAGGGGACCCCAGGCGGTACCTGGTCTATCTACAGGGGGTACCTGGCCTATCTACAGGGGGTACCTGGCCTATCTACAGGGGGTACCTGGTCTATCTACAGGGGGTACCTGGTCTATCTACAGGGGGTACCTGGTCTATCTACTGGGGGTACCTGGTCTATCTACAGGGGGTACCTGGTCTATCTACAGGGGGTACCTGGCCTATCTACAGGGGGTACCTGGTCTATCTACAGGGGTACCTGGTCTATCTACAGGGGGTACCTGGTCTATCTACTGGGGGTACCTGGTCTATCTACAGGGGGTACCTGGTCTATCTACAGGGGGTAACTGGTCTATCTACTACAGGGGGTACCTGGTCTATCTACAGGGGGTACCTGGTCTATCTACAGGGGGTAACTGGTCTATCTACTACAGGGGGTACCTGGTCTATCTACAGGGGGTACCTGGTCTATCTACAGGGGGTAGCTGGTCTATCTACTGGGGGTACCTGGTCTATCTACAGGGGGTACCTGGTCTATCTACAGAGGGTACCTGGTCTATCTACAGGGGGTACCTGGTCTATCTACAGGGGGTACCTGGTCTATCTACAGGGGGTAGCTGGTCTATCTACAGGGGGTACCTGGTCTATCTACAGGGGGTAGCTGGTCTATCTACAGGGGGTAGCTGGTCTATCTACAGGGGGTAACTGGTCTATCTACAGGGGGTACCTGGTCTATCTACAGGGGGTACCTGGTCTATCTACAGGGGGTAGCTGGTCTATCTACAGGGGGTAGCTGGTCTATCTACAGGGGGTAACTGGTCTATCTACAGGGGGTACCTGGTCTATCTACAGGGGGTAGCTGGGAAGACTCATAAGAACATAGTCCTAATGATCAGTTACATGCGAAAGGGTACTTCGGTGAAGAGCAAAATGTGATTGGTGGTAGCTATAGTAACCAGGAACGATGTAGAACAGCAGGTCAATGCTCTGTATAGACGTGGGTATTTATTTAAGTCTTCTATTTTGTTGTGCAGGATGTGTTGAAGAAAGACAAGTGGAAGATTGACAACTTCTTCAAGAACGGGATCAGCTGTCGTCTACCGTTGGACCCTGCTGTCCTCGTGAAGGGAGTTCATTTGGAGGTAAAGACAGCGATCTAAGAAAGTCATTTTTCTCCTTTGACACAGGCCACATTTTTTATTAAAGGCAGTGTATACAGATGTTATATGTTGAATGGATCCAGATTATCCTAACCCTAATCTTAATCCTAATCTCAATCCTATTACCCTAATCTTAATCCTAGGCCTGTAAATTCTATAAGTCCCACACTGCTCCTCTGGGAATCTCCTTCATCAACACAGATCCTCTGGGCAGGAAAATCTCTGTCATCTGCAAGGTAACTCTCTCTCTCTCTCTCTCTCAGGCTATTTCAAAAGAAAAGTTTGGGATTTTAGACCTTAAAGATATATGGCTCCTTACCCTGACAGTAGTCTATGAGCCAGGAGAAACATTAAACCAATTTTGCACTGTTGTCCCGATCTCTCCCATAGATTTTGTTTTAGCGGTGTCTGAAACGAGTTGAAGTTAGTAGTAACTGCTAAGTCTGTATGTGTCCAGACAGGGGGTAACCTGCGGCAGGACATGCTGGTGCTGCAGATCGTGCGTGTGATGGACAATGTTTGGCTGCAGGAGGGACTGGACATGAGGATGGTTACCTATAGGTGTATCTCTACTGGGCGAGACCAGGGTCAGTAGTTTTAGACACATAGTTATACCAGACTACAGTCTGTGGTAACATATACATACTTATTAATATATCACCATCTACAGGGTATTCAGAAAGTATTCAGACCCCTTGACTTTTTCCACATTTTGGTACGTTACAGCCTTATTCTAAAATGGATTAAATCTACACACAATATCACTACCACATAATGACAAAGCGGTTTTAAGAAATGTTTGCAAATGTATTTATTTTTTTACCTGAAATATCACATTTACATACTGGAAGTATTCAGACCCTTTACTCAGTGCTTTGTTGAAGCCCCTTTGTCAGCGATTACAGCCTCATCTCCTTCGGTATGACACTACAAGCTTGGCAGATTTTCTCCGGTTCTTCTCTGCAGATCCTCTCAAGCTCTGTCAGGTTGGATGGGGAGCATCGCTGCACAGTTATTTTCAGGTCTTTCCAGAGATGTTTGATCAGGTTCAAGTTCGGGCTCTGGCTGGGCCACTCAAGGACATTCAGAGACTTGTCCCGAAGCCACTCCTGTGTTGTCTTGGCTGTGTACTTAGGGCCGTTGTCCTGTTGGAAGGTGAACCATCGCCCCAGTCTGAGATCCTGAGCGCCCTGGAGCAGGTTATCATCAAGGATCTCTCTGTACTTTGCTCCATTCATCTTTCCCTCGATCCTGACTAGTCTCTCAGTCCCTGCCGCTGAAAAACATCCCCACAGCATGATGCTGCCACCACCATGCTTCACTGTCGGGATGGTGCCAGGTTTCCTACAAATGTGACACTTGGCATTCAAGCCAAAGAGTTCAATCTTGGTTTCATCAGACCAGATAACCTTGTTTCTCATGGTGCCTTTTGGCAAAAGTGCCCTTTGGCAAACTCCAAGCGGGCTGTCATGTGCCTTTTACTGAGGAGTGGCTTCCATGTGGCCACTCTTCCATAAAGCCTGATTGGTGGAGTGCTGCAGAGATGGTTGTCCTTCTGGAAGTTTCTCCCATCTCCACAGAGGAACTCTTTGTCAGAGTGACCATCAGGTTGTTGGTCACCTCCCTGGCCAAGGCCCTCCTCCCCCGATTGCTCAGTTTAGCCGGATGGCCAGCTCTAGGAAGAGCCTTGGTGGTTCCAAACTTCTACCATTTTAAAACTTCTTAGGGACAGCTGTAAATCATGCGGCGCCTGGTGTCACGATCGCAGATTTTAGAGAAACAACAATTGTAGGTACATATAAGTGTATTATATCGGCTGAAAGCTTAAATTATTGTTAATATAACTGTACTGTCCAATTTACAGTAGCTATTACTGCAGAGAAAAAATGCCATGCTATTGTTTGAGGAGAGCTCCTAAAAACAAAACACTTTTTTCACCGCGAGAGGTTTGATAAAATCACCTCTGAAGGTGAAATGTTTTTCTTGCATTCTGAAATCTTGCTCTGATTTATCATCCAAAGGGTCCCAGAGATAACATGAAGTGTCGTTATGTTAGATAAAATTATTTTTCATATCCTAAAAAGGTCCATATAGCACAATCGATTTTTGTATTTTCACTCGTTCAATTTGCAAAGAAAGGAATCTGTGAAAATCTAACCCTAAACGTTGTTTCAACCAATCATATCACGTTCGCATGTATTCCTCAGAGATCCTAGAATCTAACCAGACTTCCCTATATCATTAGGGGTGTAGTATATCCACTGTGTTCTTGGGGACCTTCAATGCTGCAGAAATGTTTTGGTACCCCTCCTCAGATCTGTACCTCAACACAATCCCGTATCGGACCTCATGGCTTGGTTTTTGCTCCGACATGCACTGTCAACTGTGGGACCATATATAGACAGGTGTGTGCCTTTCCAAATCATGTCCAATCAATTGATTTGACCACAGACGGACTCCAATCAAATTGTAGAAACATCTCGAGGATGAACAATGGAAACATGATACACCTGAGCTCAATGACGAGTCTCATAGCAAAGGGTCTGAATACTTATGTAAATATTATATTTATGGTATTTATCTTTAATACGTTTGCAAAAATTGATAAACCGTTATTGCTTTGTCATTATTTTACCTTTATTTAACTAGGCAAGTCAGGTATTTATTTATTATTTATTATTTTCAATAACGGACTAGGAACAGTGGGTTAACTGCCTTGTTCAGGGGAACAGTGGGTTAACTGCCTTGTTCAGGGGAACAGTGGGTTAACTGCCTTGTTCAGGGGAACAGTGGGTTAACTGCCTTGTTCAGGGGAACAGTGGGTTAACTGCCTTGTTCAGGGGAACAGTGGGTTAAGGCACTTCCTTGTTCAGGGGAACAGTGGGTTAACTGCCTTGTTCAGGGGAACAGTGGGTTAACTGCCTTGTTCAGTGGAACAGTGGGTTAACTGCCTTGTTCAGGGGAACAGTGGGTTAACTGCCTTGTTCAGGGGAACAGTGGGTTAACTGCCTTGTTCAGTGGAACAGTGGGTTAACTGCCTTGTTCAGGGGAACAGTGGGTTAACTGCCTTATTCAGTGGAACAGTGGGTTAACTGCCTTGTTCAGGGGAACAGTGGGTTAACTGCCTTATTCAGTGGAACAATGGGTTAACTGCCTTATTCAGGGGAACAGTGGGTTTACTGCCATGTTCAGGGGCAGAACGACAGATTTTTACTTTGTCAGCTCGTGGATTCTATCTAGCAACCTTTCGGATACTGGCTCTAACCACTAGGCTACCTGCCGCACCAATGGGGTATTGTGAGATTGATGAGGAAAACATGTACTTCCATCCATTTTAGAATAAGTGAAGGGGTCTGAATACTTTCCATGCACTGTCTGTGTGCCTCAGTATTCAAATGTGTGTGTGTGTGTGTGTGTGTGTGTGTGTGTGTGTGTGTGTGTGTGTGTGTGTGTGTGTGTGTGTGTGTGTGTGTGTGTGTGTGTGTGTGCGTGTGTGTGCGTGCGTGCGTGTGCGTGCGTGCGTGCGTGCGTGCGTGCGTGTGTGTGTGTGTGTGTGTGTGCGTGTGTGAGTGTCCGTGCGTGCAGTATGTGTCGTCTGTGTGTGTCCTCCGTCCGTCCGTCCGTCCGCGTGTATGTGTCTCCGTGTGTGTCTCCGTGTGTGTGTCTCCGTGTGTGTGTCTCCGTGTGTGTGTGTGTAGGTCTGGTGGAGGTGGTGCCAGAGGCAGTGACCCTGGGTAAGATCCAGCAGGAGTGGGGTCTGGGTGGGGCTCTGAGAGAGGACACCCTGGAGAAGTGGTTTCACATGTGGAACAAGACTGAGGAGGATTATGAGGAGGTGAACATACATGTATAAACACACTACTAGTCTGGTGTTTTAAGGAAGTGTATCTTAGGTAGCAGCTTGTGCCAAACCTTTGACCTTGGGTTCTTGGTCACCTCCCTGACCAATACCCTTCTCCCCGATTGCTCACTTCTCCCCCTATTGCTCAGTTGTACTAGTCTAGTGTGTTCAGGAAGTGTATCTTGGGTAGCAGCTTGTGCCAAACCTTTGACCTTGGGTTCTTGGTCACCTCCCTGACCAATACCCTTCTCCCCGATTGCTCACTTCTCCCCCTATTGCTCAGTTGTACTAGTCTAGTGTGTTCAGGAAGTGTATCTTGGGTAGAAGCTTGTGCCAAACCTTTGACCTTGCAGTTGTGGGGTCAGAGACAGTAAATATAAAATAATGTAACTGGTTTAAACTAAGATGCAGTAGATTTCCTCTGGATTTGGCCTCTATACTCCACATTCCTTTGAAAAAAAAAAAAAAATAGTAGATTATTGGACCAAAAAACGTGACTCAAGAAGAATATCTTTCTATTGTCCATATTGATGTCTTTCCAAGGAATACAAAAACGTCTACAGTTTAACCTTATGGCCACAGACAGAAGCTGAGAGAGAATATTCTCCTGTATCTCCTACACAGGCTGTTGTGTATTTCCTCCTGTGCTGACTGGTGTTGTTGTTGTTGTTGTTGTTGTTGTTGTCGTGATACAGACAGTTCTGCTACAGTAAGGGAAACAACCCTGCAGCAACAGGAAATGTGAATTATTATTTTATAATGGACACTTTTTTTTGTAGGGGTTGATCTTTAAAAAAAAAACAATTTGTTACGACAAATAAAGTCTGACATTTGAACCTCCTACGGGAGTCGGTGTCCCTACATCGGGACGGTTGAGCTAACGTGCGCTAATGTGATTAGCATGACATTGTAAGTAACAGCAAACTTTCCAGGACATGTCTTATATGGACAGACAGCTTCAATTCGTGTTAAGTCTAACTTTACTGTCCAATTTACAGTAGCTATTACAGTGAAATAAATACCATGCTATTGTTTGAGGAGACAACAACAACAAAACACTTATATCACAGCAACTGGATTAACACATTCACCTCTGAAGGTAAATCATGTACTTACATTCAGTCATCTTGCTCTGATTTGTCATCCTGAGGGTCCCAGAGATAAAAATGTAGCATCGTTTTGTTTGATCAAATCCATTTTTAGAAGCCTTTTTAAATCTTGAATACACTACAAGGTTGCATTTCCTGCTGTGCAGGAAAGTTCTCATCAACAAAAGAGTGATCAAATTAAGATCCTACATCTGTAGACTATTCTCCTGTATCTCTCCCCATCCAGGCTGTGATGAATTTCCTCCACTCCTGTGCTGGCTGGTGTGTAGCGACCTTCATCCTGGGTATCTGCGACCGCCACAACGACAACATCATGTTGACACACAGCGGTCACATGTTCCACATCGACTTCGGCAAGATTCTGGGCAACGCACAGAAGTTCGCCAGCATCAAAAGGCAAGTCCCAGAAGACTCTATAACCACGACTGAAGTACCCACCGCTGAATGCCAAATGAACCCCTGTAGATCTGAAAGGAGTGGATATGTGTCAGCAGTACGTAATGTCCTACCGGCTTCACCTTGCCTTCTGATAGGCTGGGCTTGAATTTCCCCATATTTCTTACACCTATCCAATCCCTTCAGATCTACTGGTGTGAGTATGGAGGAGGGACTTTAGATCTTTACAGGAGTACTTAAATAAAGGCGGTGCATTCTATCTACTCCCCTGTGTGAGGAGGTCCATTCTATTTACTCCCCTGTGTGAGGAGGTCCATTCTATCTACTCCCCTGTGTGAGGAGGTCCATTCTATTTACTCCCCTGTGTGAGGAGGTCCATTCTATCTACTCCCCTGTGTGAGGAGGTCCATTCTATCTACTCCCCTGTGTGAGGAGGTGCATTCTATTTACTCCCCTGTGTGAGGAGGTGCATTCTATCTACTCCCCTGTGTGAGGAGGTGCATTCTATTTACTCCCCTATGTGAGGAGGTGCATTCTATTTACTCCCCTGTGTGAGGAGGTGCATTCTATTTACTCCCCTGTGTGAGGAGGTGCATTCTATTGACTCCCCTGTGTGAGGAGGTGCATTCTATCTACTCCCCTGTGTGAGGAGGTGCATTCTATTTACTCCCCTATGTGAGGAGGTGCATTCTATTTACTCCCCTGTGTGAGGAGGTGCATTCTATTTACTCCCCTGTGTGAGGAGGTGCATTCTATTTACTCCCCTGTGTGAGGAGGTGCATTCTATTGACTCCCCTGTGTGAGGAGGTCCATTCTATTTACTCCCCTGTGTGAGGAGGTCCATTCTATCTACTCCCCTGTGTGAGGAGGTGCATTCTATTTACTCCCCTGTGTGAGGAGGTCCATTCTATCTACTCCCCTGTGTGAGGAGGTGCATTCTATTTACTCCCCTGTGTGAGGAGGTGCATTCTATTTACTCCCCTGTGTGAGGAGGTGCATTCTATTTACTCCCCTGTGTGAGGAGGTGCATTCTATCTACTCCCCTGTGTGAGGAGGTGCATTCTATTTACTCCCCTGTGTGAGGAGGTGCATTCTATTTACTCCCCTGTGTGAGGAGGTGCATTCTATTGATTCCCCTATGTGAGGAGGTGCATTCTATTTACTCCCCTGTGTGAGGAGGTGCATTCTATTGACTCCCCTGTGTGAGGAGGTGCAATCTATTTACTCCCCTGTGTGAGGAGGTGCATTCGATTTACTCCCCTGTGTGAGGAGGTGCATTCTATTGATTCCCCTATGTGAGGAGGTGCATTCTATTTACTCCCCTGTGTGAGGAGGTGCATTCTATTGACTCCCCTGTGTGAGGAGGTGCAATCTATTTACTCCCCTGTGTGAGGAGGTGCATTCGATTTACTCCCCTGTGTGAGGAGGTGCATTCTATTTACTCCCCTGTGTGAGGAGGTGCATTCTATCTACTCCCCTGTGTGAGGAGGTCCATTCTATTTACTCCCCTGTGTGAGGAGGTGCATTCTATCTACTCCCCTGTGTGAGGAGGTGCAATCTATTTACTCCCCTGTGTGAGGAGGTCCATTATATTTACTCCCCTGTGTGAGGAGGTGCATTCTATTTACTCCCCTGTGTGAGGGGGTGCATTCTATTTACTCCCCTGTGTGAGGAGGTGCATTCTATTTACTCCCCTGTGTGAGGGGGTGCATTATATTTAATCCCCTGTGTGAGGAGGTCCATTCTATCTACTCCCCTGTGTGAGGAGGTCCATTCTATCTACTCCCCTGTGTGAGGAGGTCCATTCTATTTACTCCCCTGTGTGAGGAGGTCCAATCTATTTACTCCCCTGTGTGAGGAGGTCCAATCTATCTACTCCCCTGTGTGAGGAGGTGCATTCTATCTACTCCCCTGTGTGAGGAGGTCCATTCTATCTACTCCCCTGTGTGAGGAGGTGCATTCTATTTACTCCCCTGTGTGAGAAGGTGCATTCTATCTACTCCCCTGTGTAAGGAGGTGCATTCTATTTACTCCCCTGTGTGAGGAGGTGCATTCTATTTACTCCCCTGTGTGAGGAGGTGCATTCTATCTGCTCCCCTGTGTGAGGAGGTGCATTCTATTTACTCCCCTGTGTGAGGAGGTGCATTCTATTTACTCCCCTGTGTGAGGAGGTGCATTCTATCTACTCCCCTGTGTGAGGAGGTGCATTCTATCTACTCCCCTGTGTGAGGAGGTGCATTCTATTTACTCCCCTGTGTGAGGAGGTGCATTCTATCTACTCCCCTGTGTGAGGAGGTGCATTCTATTTACTCCCCTGTGTGAGGAGGTGCATTATATCTCTCCCCCCCCTCTTGTGAGGAGGTCCATTCTATTTACTCCCCTGTGTGAGGAGGTCCAATCTATCTACTCCCCCTTGTGAGGAGGTGCATTCTATTTACTCCCCTGTGTGAGGAGGGGAGTATATTATATATTTTTTAAATATATATTTTTAACATTAAATGCATTATGAAATACTGTCATTAAAATGATTGTAGAGCTTTTTAATGGAAATTCCAAAGACAAAAAAATGTGAACTTTCAATTTCCAAAACATGTTAAATATTCCATTGTCTCCGTCAGATCCACATTGGGTAGAAAAATAGGAAATGACTCTGAAATAATCAAATGTTTCAGTTGTGTATATTACTTCGTTTTTATTATTTTTCTGTCTGTAAAAGTAATCTCGGATCAGACAGTAGGAGTCAGCCAGACCATCTAACGTTATGTCTCTCCATACTGTACTGTCTGTCGTCCTCATCTCTGATCAGACAGTAGCAGTCAGCCAGACCATCTAACGTTATGTCTCTCCATACTGTACTGTCTGTCGTCCTCATCTCTGATCAGACAGTAGCAGTCAGCCAGACCATCTAACGTTATGTCTTTCTGTACTGTCTGTCGTCCTCATCTCTGATCAGACAGTAGCAGTCAGCCAGACCATCTAACGTTATGTCTCTCCATACTGTACTGTCTGTCGTCCTCATCTCTGATCAGACAGTAGCAGTCAGCCAGACCATCTAACGTTATGTCTCTCCATACTGTACTGTCTGTCCGTCATCACCTCATCTCTGATCAGACAGTGGCAGTCAGCCAGACCATCTAACGTTATGTCTCTCCATACTGTACTGTCTGTCGTCCTCATCTCTGATCAGACAGTAGCAGTCAGCCAGACCATCTAACGTTATGTCTCTCCATACTGTACTGTCTGTCGTCCTCATCTCTGATCAGACAGTAGCAGTCAGCCAGACCATCTAACGTTATGTCTCTCCATACTGTACTGTCTGTCGTCATCACCTCATCTCTGATCAGACAGTAGCAGTCAGCCAGACCATCTAACGTTATGTCTTTCTGTACTGTCTGTCGTCCTCATCTCTGATCAGACAGTAGCAGTCAGCCAGACCATCTAACGTTATGTCTCTCCGTACTGTACTGTCTGTCGTCATCACCTCATCTCTGATCAGACAGTAGCAGTCAGCCAGACCATCTAACGTTATGTCTTTCTGTACTGTCTGTCGTCCTCATCTCTGATCAGACAGTAGCAGTCAGCCAGACCATCTAACGTTATGTCTCTCCGTACTGTACTGTCTGTCGTCATCACCTCATCTCTGATCAGACAGTAGCAGTCAGCCAGACCATCTAACGTTATGTCTCTCCATACTGTACTGTCTGTCGTCCTCATCTCTGATCAGACAGTAGCAGTCAGCCAGACCATCTAACGTTATGTCTCTCCGTACTGTACTGTCTGTCGTCCTCATCTCTGATCAGACAGTAGCAGTCAGCCAGACCATCTAACGTTATGTCTTTCTGTACTGTCTGTCGTCCTCATCTCTGATCAGACAGTAGCAGTCAGCCAGACCATCTAACGTTATGTCTTTCTGTACTGTCTGTCGTCCTCATCTCTGATCAGACAGTAGCAGTCAGCCAGACCATCTAACGTTATGTCTCTCCATACTGTACTGTCTGTCGTCATCACCTCATCTCTGATCAGACAGTAGCAGTCAGCCAGACCATCTAACGTTATGTCTCTCCATACTGTACTGTCTGTCGTCATCACCTCATCTCTGATCAGACAGTAGCAGTCAGCCAGACCATCTAACGTTATGTCTCTCCATACTGTACTGTCTGTCGTCCTCATCTCTGATCAGACAGTAGCAGTCAGCCAGACCATCTAACGTTATGTCTCTCCATACTGTACTGTCTGTCGTCATCACCTCATCTCTGATCAGACAGTAGCAGTCAGCCAGACCATCTAACGTTATGTCTCTCCATACTGTACTGTCTGTCGTCATCACCTCATCTCTGATCAGACAGTAGCAGTCAGCCAGACCATCTAACGTTATGTCTCTCCATACTGTACTGTCTGTCGTCCTCATCTCGGTGCAATGGATTATGTTCATCGTAGTGAATTAATGTTTCTGCTCTATGAACTATGTTGAATATTTGTTTAATGGAAACTACACCTCCCTTCAGCCCAGCGTCCCACATAGGTCTAGAGTTGATTTCTCTCGTGGATAAGACGGTTTCTCTCTCGAGAAACGGCACGTTGGGCTCACAAAGAAAAAAAAGAAAAAAGAAAAAATTATACATATAATAATAAATTAGAATATAATAAATAAATTATAATAAATAATTTGATAATAAATAAATGTAATTCAAGTAATTTAACCGATGTCGGCCAATTTGTTGTTTAATAACCCCCCAAAATGTAATTAAGTGTTGGTCAATCGCTCAGCACTGCCAACTAAGGTATCTACTGACACCCCTCTTCTCTGTGATGGTAGGGACCGGACTCCATTCATCTTCACCTCAGAGATGCAACACTTCATCACCGGCGGGGGTCAGAAACCCCAGAGGTTTCATCGCTTCGTAGAGCTCTGCTGTGAAGCCTACAACAGCATCCGACGACGCACCGCCCTGGTGCTCAGCCTACTGCAGCTGGTCAGTATACCTCTTAATAACACCTTGGTAACACCTTACAAAGCATTATGACAGACGTATGACCACCCA